>NW_010194215.1:0-23740 GCF_000695765.1 Mesitornis unicolor | reverse complement strand
TTCCCTGTAGTTCTTTCTGGCATCCTTTTGATAAAGAGTAATAATAGCATCTCTTGCATGTGAAAAAATCGTTTTGCTTTTTATGGCTTCTGAGTGTTTGATCTCAACCTCCCTGTTGTTTTGATGCTGTGCATCTCTAGTAAACACAGTAACCACTGCTATAATGTATCCCTGCATTAGTCACTCCTATCACAGGCTCGATCCAGTGTGATTTAATGTAAGAAATTATTCTGTTAGATTAAATGCAAAAGTCTGTTTTTTCTCCCCCCCCCTTTTGTTTCTTTTTCTTCCCTCCTACTGTGCATTGTATAGGCTTTTTATTTACTCTGCCAGATTGACAAGATTATAAATGAGTGCTGCATGTGGAAGCCTCTAATTTTTCATAAGTAAATGAATTAATTTATCATAGCTGTTGTGTTTTATTGCTGTCTCCATGCCAGCCTGGCCAGCTTCTTTATTCCCCTTTCTACCTTCTAAATACTGAATCCATGTCATTGTGTTTGACAGCTTTCTGATTCCTCTGTCAGATGCAATTTGGTGCTAATCACATTTTCTTTGCTTAGTGTCAATGATACAGGCCATGCATAATATTCCTGTATGTCCACTTATTTACTTGAAACACAGCTGAAATGTCTTGGGCATTAATCTGATGGAGCTACTGCATTGAAATGCAAAAATGATGCTTGAGTCGTAAGATAATGTGGTGTGGCAGATGTGCAGTAGATAACATTGAGGCTAAACTACTGATCTTTATCAAGCTCTGATGCATTTTATTCATTTTGCATACCTTTTCATAAAAAAAGATTGTAATCAGTTCTGGTTCATTAGAGTGGTGTCATTTATAATTTAATTCTTTCCCTGTGATCAGAGTATGAGAAAATGCTTCTATATTTCTCCCCCTCCCATTTTAAAATACAGGCTGTATATTTTTTTGAAGTTGTAGGACTCATTTTGTATATGCCTACTTTTACTGTGAGTATTCATGTCTCTCAGTTACATGGGGTTTGGAATTTGTTAACTTTTTGGTTTTTCTTTCATACATCTCTGCAGTTGTCAAAGCTGCTGTTGTTGAGTGAGTCCTGAATGTTTAAATTTTCTGTAAGTTCTGGTAGTTTCTGTTACTGAAAGCTGGAGCAAGCTGTAGGTGTTCATCTCTTAGTTCCTACAAATGTTGGCTTGCAGCATTTTTGCCTAAACTGTATTGAAACAATATTTTGTAGTATGGGTTTTCTCCAGTTACTTGTTAATGCTTTTTTGTGTTTTGAAATTCTTCTCTTTCAACAAAGAAAAGTGAATGTTTCTAGAGAATGACCTTGAAACTTGGGTCCCTGTAGTGCATATCAAGAACTTGGTCCTGTGTTTTTGTTAGAATTTGCCTACTGAATTATGCATTTTCTTTGGTTTCTGCACGTTTTTGTATTCTCTGAAATGCTACTATCTTCTCTTCCACTACTTTATAGAAACAGTGATGATGGCTTGTGAAAGACCAAGCTGCTTTATAAAGCAGTTGAAATTTAATCCCTCTTTGTAAGAGTGCACGTAAGTGGGAGATTTGGGAAAGGATGTAGTGTTGATCTGTCATAAAAAAGTCACACTGTTGTATGCTTGCCAGCCACATAGACAATTAAGGATGTTTTTTCTATAACACCAACTTCTATATAAGAGACTTGCAGCTTGAGTGTCTTTTAGCGTGTATACTGATGTTAGGAGTGAGAGCTTGTACAGTGTGAATCAGCACTTCTCATCTTCCCATCTCTTGATGTGGGAATTCTGTTCCCACAGAAAGAAATCCCAAGCTGGAAACATGCTTTATGGAGAGCACGTGAATTCTTCTTAATGATATTTGCATGTCTCTGTAGACATGACTATATATGCTCCCAATCAAGCGTTTCAGCAAGTAATAAAAGTGCGAGTAATTACATGATGGGATTTCTAACAATGTTAATTCTTAAAACAGCGCAGTTCTGGGTATTCCTTGAGAGCTCAGGGTTCTTGAAAACTGAAGGTTCACCTGAAACCCTGAATGAAGCTTCTAATTTCAAATGCCTTTCTATTTATGTTGAATCTGCTCACTTGTGCTTGAAACAGGCTGGATTGTAAGTTCATTTTCCTTTTAAAGAGAACGGGTTGAAATTTCTCACTGCTCTTTGCAGCAGGGGTGCTTGTCTTGACCCGCAGGGCTGTTGTGCTCTGTTCTACAGCATGCAGAGCAGTGTTTGAGGTGTTTCATGGGTTTTGAGGGCTGTTGTGGGTAAGTGACTTGACATAGCACATCACTTCTCCTGTATGTGATATTAACATCAAGCGTTTGTAAAGCACTTGAACTGTTGATGAAAAATATTCGTAAGGAAAAAAAAGATAATTACATGGTTGTAATAGTAACCTGGGACTTGAGGAAAAGTATGCTCAACTCCAGGCTTGTTATGGGTATCCTGTACTATCTTGGATCAATCAGCTTCATTGAGCATTTGTCTGTTTATGAAGTGTCAATGATAGTTCTGCTGTACTGCACGAGAGATCCTTAAAGATATCTATCTATCTATCTATCTCTATATATGATAGATAGATAGATAGATACACACACAGAGGTTATTTTTGTGGCCTTCCATTGTCAGTGTATTAGTGTGCTGCAAGGAACAAATACCCGTAATGAAACCAGAGCAGTTTATTTGCTGGAGATGTAGCATTTACGTCCTTAAACCTGAGGAACTGGAATGTAGCTGTTCTGGGTTGGTTGTTTGCGGAAATAGAAAAATTTTAACTTATGACATTAATATGTCATCCACTAAGAACAGGAAGAAATTCTTCATATTGCCTTACACTGTAAGGTGTTGAATTGACCAAAAAAAAAAGAGTTTTGTAATTCCTGTTTACTGGCAGAGCTGCTAATTTTTAGTCCATGTTTCTTTTTAGGATACTTCAACAGTATTTGTATATGCTTTGAATTTAATAGATTATCAGTTTACCTTCTTTTTAAAGGCATCTGAATCTTTATAATGATAGTGGAGCTAGAACTGGGATTTTGTGGTAACTAAAATCAATTTACCTCATGATTATAGGGCAGTTCATAGTGCTATAGAACATACTGGAGTGTGGACATACATTCTTTCGTATTTTTAACTTACATTTTGTTTTTGTTTTGGAAGATACTGAAAGAGTTCCAAAGTAAGATTGAAGTGAGTGTACTCAACCCTTAGCCTCTGTGCTGAGACTCCCTGTGGTGATGATTAATTGGTAATGTGAACATCTGTGAGGGAGTTGTGGAAGTGCCAAACTTTTCAGAAGGGCTCTAACTGGTCGGTAGATTTCATGTTTCTGAAATATGGAAGAAAGTACCTGCGATGTAGATAAAGCTCCCTCCATTAGTGACTCGCAAATGATGTAACTCATGTATTTTGAAAACACCTGAGGAAATATTAGTTGAGTCATTACTGAATATTGGTGAGTCTGTGCTCTGGTTGGATGTACAGTACATCTTAGGGCAATTCTAGTAATGTTTTGGGTGATCTTGTTTTGGGGGAGGCTTATAGGCTAATTAAGTTGGTCAACACATGTTCGAGATGTGACAATGTAATGGTAGACTCCTGCGGGGAGTGGGAATATGGCTGTAACAGTGATTTATATTATTTGTGAATTTATATTATTTCTGTTCATGTAGTACTGAGCTGAGAATCTTGGAGTCGTGGATTGTGAAAGAGTGCAGGTCTTGTTGAAAATGCATTTAGTACACAGGACCTACCTTTCATTTCTCTCTCCAGTGTGTCGTGGCAGGCTGCTTTGGCTGTTCCCATTACAGGATCACGTACTGTCATACGAAGAAGAGAGAAGCATGTAAAGGAGTTTTCATGGTGCAGAGCTGGAAGCTGAGGATGTTCCAAGTGTTTGCTTAAAATGGGCTCTCCCATCTGCCAGCAGGCCATGTCAACTGCTGCGGTGGTGCACTGGAAACTGAAACATGCTCCTTGTAGGCAAAAATGCTTTTTCTTTTTTTCCGCTTCTGCCCCCCAGATATACCATATTATGGCTTTAAAAGACCTTAAGGGAAACTGTCTAGAGACTTGCTAAAAATGACTGACTGGTTTTCAAAGCTTGCTAAAAATACTGAGTCGGGGGAAACCCTGTTGAGGTGTCTTTCAGTACCGTGTACTTACATACCTGGTGTGAAATGAAAGTTGAAATAATGCACGTTCAGTGCTCTTGGATACAGAAGCTTTCAGGAAGGGTTAGGTGCGTAGTCACATCAGCAGTTGTTGCCTCCTTTGTTCAGATTTAATGCAGCTGCTAATGGATTTGTTCTTTTTTTAACAAAGCATCAGTTAGTGTGGGAATTAATATCTGATAATGGGGACCAAGAAATCTTTGACTTTTGATGGTATTATGCGTGCTCTCTCTACCCCTTTATATTTGCATTCTAATGGGATTGGAATATTTTAATGGCATAAAAGAAACTTTGGTAAAGAGATTGAATGTGGGCAAACCCTCAGTGATGCACTTTTGGATGAGAAATTTGGGTCACCAGTTCATTTCCCTGTCAGCATAACGACTGTGTGGATTGCAGAAGGGAAAATGTATGTTTCGTGGTTAGTGGGGTTATGTCCCGAGATCCCGTTTCCTAACCAGAGAGTGAACTAACTGAAGTCTAAGGGATAGAAAGGTAAACAAAAAATGTTTTTAAAGTAATTGGATTTGAATTAAATATATTACTACACTTATTTAAAAGAATCATTGATTTTCAGTGATTGATCGCAACTAAAATGTTGATGTGCAATTAAATTTCTTTACATTAAATGTAACACCTCTTATGAAGAGGAAAATGCATTATATGCATATTTATGCAATGATACTTAGCATACATTTATTCAGAGTCTTAATTTTTACATTTAGCTTAGGAAATGCTGAGTGACAGTTCTTATTTAGTAGAATATTAATTTCTTCTTCATGGCTTGTGTCAAGCTAGTTTTAGTAATTGAAGTTCAATTAAGCTGCAGAGAACTAAAATGGATGTTAGTTAAGAAAAAATGGGAAACGTTCTGGATGTGTGTTGGGAAGAGTTTTGCATTTAAAGCTGATATATTGAGCAGGAGCAGTTTGGAAATGATGTATGATAGACTGTGCAGCTGATAGAGGAGACTAGGAGAAGTCTTTCAGGGTTTTGGAGCTAATGGTGCTCAGCTCTTGCATTTAGCTTTTATTCCAAAGCTGTAAGAAGGTAAGGCTAGTAAGCCTTAGTAAGCTTCCCTGCTTTTTAGTTCTCAGCTGATTTTTTTTCATCTGAAATGAAGTTGTTGTTGATTTGAGTTGCCTGGATAAACTGAAATGCGAATAGACTCTTTGCCAGGAAGTGGCAGCTACGGCTGTCAGGAGCTCGTCATGTTGTCTCTTCAGGAAGCTCTAGCTCCATGTGGTTAGCTCCAGGCTTTCCCCTCTGCAATAGTCTGAGTTTCCTTAAAATGTTTCGCAGGAACATGCTGTGTGTGAGCAATCCTGTGGAGGGTAGGAATTCGCTGTGGAATCCTGCTACTTTTTTTAGTCCAATTTACATTACCTTACAGATCACACAGCAGCGCGTACCTCTCTCCATGCCGCCAAGGTGTGGATGGAAAGCAGATCAGAAATTATTAGTGTAAATTATTATAATCCTGGTGGAGTGGGGTGACCTGTCCAAAGACTAAGAGCTCTGCTGGGTCAATAAAATCTGTACGCTTTCTTGATGGAGTCTGAAAGCACAGAAGGAGAGAAGTAACGAGCAGAAGCTTTCTAGCAATTATTGCGATGCCTGGGATGGCTTTGGACTGGAGCCCAGGGAAGGGGATGGGCCTGCCTTTCTTACCTCTTCCCTCCACTCAAGCCCTGAAGGTCAAGAGGCCGAGGACTCATTAGGTATTAGACTGCCGACATAGGGAAGGATCAGCAGACTGGAAGGATAGCTCTGTAAACTTCATTTTGATTGAAAGCTGTGCATTTTTCCCAGGTAACCTAAGCATGTATAGAAGGCAAAGAGCAAAAATAGATTTTTTTTTTTTTTAAACTACAAACTTGGCCAGAACTGCTGTTCAGAGTGCATAGTCCTTGTCACATATTTTGTAATGTCTTTCTGTTCAACTTGTGTTAGCCTATCTTATCTAAATTTAATTCTAAGTTCAAATGCAACCGTGAAGAAAAAACAAAAACAACCCAGTCTTATTCTTAATGTCTCTGAAGAGCAGATGAACTTCTGTTATTTTGTATTCCTCAGCTTTTCTGAAATCTCTGAATCTCTGTGCAGGGAGTACCTGGAGGGTGCACCTCTCCTGAGCACTGGCCTCCTCCAGGGGCTGATGGAAATGCCGTTCTGGCAGGGTGTCGGTGTTAGGCCACAGCACTCCCAGTAAGAGCAACCAAAGTTGAGTTTGGCCTTTGGGTGCCAGTTTGCAGCCTCAGACAGTGTGGTGCCCTGATTTAAATTTTAGATAGAAGTTAAAATTATGAGAGAAGGGAGAAAAAGTGGCATTTTTTGCCTCTCAAACATCTCTCTCTTAAAATGCTGACTTACCGATAGAAAGCTATTTAAGTGACGCTGGATAGGAACCCCTGAGACTTGATTTCAGATAAGTGTGAAAAAACACTCTTGGTCTCTTGGAAAGAAAATAATTTGACTGGAGGATAGGGATTTGAGGCAGCCTGAGTGTATTTGTTACCTTGTCTGGAATTTTTCTTGGTGGGTTTTTTTTCTTTGAGCTTTGTAAAGCCTGGGAAGCCTCAGGGAGCCGTGTGCCGTTCTGGAAGTATGGCTTGCCTGGGGGGACCGAACACTGGTGTGCTGCAGCCACAGAAGAATGGAAAGCCTTACGCATGAGGAGCTGATTCACAGGGGCAAGAATGTCACTCTCCTCATAGAGTATTATTATTATGATTCTTTTTACTGGAAGAAAGAATGTGTTAAAAAAATCTTCCATAAAATTAGACAAAGAATTGAATCAATGTTGTTAGCATTTTCTGTCAGCTTGAATGTTCATATTTTTCAGCCCATTAGAATAATGTCAGGTAACGAGGTGGTATGGCGGTGAGGAAGGCAGATGTAATTCTGCTGTGAATCCAGTCGAGTGCTAGTAGTAAAGCTGGGAAAACACAAATTCCCTTTTACAGAGCCTGGTGAGACCTCAGCGCAGATAGGTCAAGGAATAGCCAAATAGTTCACTGTTCTGGAGGGGGCTAAGGTACTTGGCGAGTTGTGTGGCTTCATTTTGGGAAAATCTTCTACTAGCTGGAAGAATTTTATTCCTCTGCTGTTGCATTGTTTATTTGAGTAGCTTAGTTTACTTTTGAAAGTGGAGCTTAGTATATCATTCACTTTGAGGTTGTTTTTTGAAATAAAAAATACTTTGCTTTATGAATAGTTCCCTTTATCATTTGTAATGAGGAGTAGAAAATGGATGAAGCAGCTTTTCTCTGAAAAATCACAGTTGAAATTTCTGAGTAATGATCTGAATGGTCTGAAGTCATTTATTCCCAAGACATATCACTGTTTTGCAGAATATTCAAACTACTGTCATCGAAATTAAACTATGCCCTAAGCATGAAGATTATTTTTTTCCAAAAAGCAAGCTTCAGATTACATTAGAACAGTATTTCAGAGTTAATAGAAATCTGTTAATTGAATTCAACTTCTTGGTTAAATATATTCTTCAGTGTTTTTTATTATCTAATAAGTTTTAGTTTAATTAGGTAAGAAACGATGCTCAGTATTTAGTGGTATATTCATTACAACAGAAAAGTTCCCTTTTCTTTCAGTGCTTTTCTTAGTGAAGATAGTTTCCTTAAGAAATGTTAATTTTAATCATTGTTCAGAGGTCAGACTTGCAGTCCACATTTTTATAGCTAAATGTTACAGAACTCTGTCTCAAGTAAATGTTCAACACTATACTTAATAGGGCATTGAAATTCAGCCTTGGAAATGAGGTTGGTGTCAAAATCCACCTAATGAGCAATTATAATGTCATTTATGAAAAAATGCACTTTAGTTTTATTTTTTGGATCCTATACTGTTGTGGGAGGAGAAGAACATTTCTAATATTGAATGGTTGGGAATGTTTTTGCTTGTGTATTCTGTTTTAATGGGATGTGTTCATATTTGCATAACAAGTACCACTGTGGGTCGTAGGAGGGTACTACGTGAGATCTTGTTTGTTTGCAAACACATTTGTGTCCAAGGGATAGGTACCATACATGTATACATACATAGCTGCTGCTAACTTTGCAAATGCCATTTTCGGAGTTGTATTCAGAATTCTAACTGTTGAAAAACCTTAAAATAGTAGGTTTAATTTTGCTGTGGATCTTGAACATGATGTCAGCATTTAATTTGTTTACTAAGAAATTAAGAAACTTAACTATGAAATTATGCTGTGGGCAGCTAACGCTACGGTAAGAAATGACTGAAATTTATAACATGTAGATCATTCTTTTAAGGAGTATAATGAGCAAGGCAGCAGTAGGATGTCTGGTGTGAACTGATTGCTGAAATGAGTAATTGTCACTGAAGGGTTTTTTGTTATTGCCAGAGCTCTGACTATCTCTGGAAATTTTACTTTTAGTTTCATTGTTTTCACAGTAATGGTGCATTAAGACGTCAAGTCAAAATATTTTTTCTAGTCCTTCTGTTCTGGTAGTTCATTTTGGTACGTATATTTCTGGAACTGCAGTGTTTGGAACCACCACGCTTCTTTTAAAGTTTCTGAATGTTTCACAGTTTTGCATGTTACTGATCTTCTGAGGGAGCGAAACTTTATAGGTTTCTTCCTTGGTTGTTGTAGACTTAAACTGGTTTGCCTTTAAAAAACAACCAAAACAACACAGCTTTTCAGTGAGTGACAATGATTGACTTTGTAGTTTTCTGCTAATGAGCATGATAAAACAAGCCATGTGAACTAGCCAATTCCTAAATACATTCTAGGGATTTGGGTGACATTCTCGTTGCTTTTCTGTTAAACTTCTCTACCCCCTTCTTCTGCTCTTCTCTGTCTCAAATTTTACTCACAAAAGGATCATGACATTTAGGAGCTTGTGTTAGTGATACGGTTGCTCAAGGTCAGCCGACTTCTGCTGCTGAAGCATACAGGGTCGTGTCTCTTCTGGAATCGAGGTCAGCGTGTGAAAGACAAAAGGTGTTTATTATCATCTGTTTTTTCAAAGGTATATTATTATAATGCACTAGAGACCCCCAAGGAATACTGTTTATTGGCAGAATTAATAACAGATTAGTAGAGACTGATAGCTTTAGTTTACCATTAGGGACAGACTTTTCCTTATCAAGGTGACAAACGGTTTTTTAAGCTTACTTTTGCCTTTCTAGAGCCTGACATACAAACTGTCAGAGACAGGGCAAATACTGCAGTTTCACTAAGCCCAGGCATCAGTAAGAATAGGACTCTTGGCAGTTGTAAATACTGAAATGTTTTTCTGCACAGGCAGAAACACAGTGTGAGAACTGTATGACGTGTGGCAACATCCCAAGATTTATCAAGCCTGTCTGTACTAATGAAAGTTGTTGTGTGTGTTATGCCGTGCAGATGGTTTTACACTTTCTGATGGGTTTTACAATTCAAGTATTTTTCGTGCTGCTTTTTTTTTTAATTTCCAAAGTTGCGTTCCCCCATCCCATAATGTCCTCTAAAAAGATCAAAGCCATTTAAAAACAAATAAACAGCTAATTCATATGCTGTCGTTGAGTAGCTGTGGCCAAAGCAAAAACTTCTTTTTGCACATGGTGCATGGTGTCAAACCAGTGAGAGAGGGAAAAAAGAGTGACTTGGTAGAAGTTGTGTGTGTTTTTCTTAGGTTTACAGCTACGACAGCTAAATGCACATTCGGGTGGTTAGCAGGGGTGTAGCCATCAAGTCAAGGGAAGTGAATTCCACGCCTCTGTTTGGCACTTCTGAGGCCACACCTGGACCGCAGTGCCTATTTTTTGTCTCATTTGTGCAAGACAGACATTGACAGACTTGAAGCAAGCTAAGCAGAGGGTCACCAACGTGGTCAGGGGTCGAACCTATGACATGGGTTAAGGGGATGTGTGAACTTCATAGGATAAGTGCGGATTTTATTGCTATCTACAACTACTTAATGGGAGGATGTAGAGAGGACTACGCCCTACCTTCCTGAAGGTCCAGAGTGAGAAGACAAGCAATAATGGACATTAAATGGTCATGAAGAAGACTCCAATAAGATATGAGAAACTTTGGCACCGTGAGGGTGATCAAGCATGGGATCAGGTGCCCAGAGACTTGTGAAATCTTCGTCCATAGAGATGCACAAAATTCGATTGGGCTCTGAGCAACCTGAGCCAAGTTTGAGCTCAGCGCCAGTAGGGCTCTGGTCTGCGTGAAGGACTGGACTTGTGACTTCCAGAGGTCCCTTCCAACCTAACTTGTTCTGTGGCCCCTACTCATTAAACTGGAATCTGGAAAAGATACAAAAGTTAAAGTGTTTAGTTTCAAATATGAAGCGATTTTTAACACCAGAGATGATAGCCTAGAGTATGAAAAGCCATGCAAATGCTTAAGAATTGCAGTTACGCCCTCTGATCTTACTGAAATGGTGTAATGTCTCTTCTCCACAGTTTACTTGGGTTTAAATTTCTGAGGATTTAAATTTTGTGTTTATTATGTGCAGTTGAGACACAGAAAAGAGAGAACAAGTAAAAATTGTTGGTACTGCAAGTACATCTGGCAGAGTACTGAAAGCCAATGTTTTCTTCAAGCATTTGTAGCTAAGGAGGGTTGCAAGCAGAGCAGTTGGGATAAATGGTGATGGGCTCCCTAAATTAGTTTTTCCCAGCTCCCTTCCAGCCCTGTGAGCTTTTATCCAGATCAGATATGACCAGAAGGTAGGGAGAAGAGGTCGATGCAGTTTGCTGGAGAGGTCTGCTGAATACTTTTGACAGGCACGGTGCCTGCTGAAGCAGGAGTGGGCTGCAGGAACACCTTGTGCTTCAGTAGGAATTGGGAGCAGTTTAAGTTCTTGTGGTCTGGCTTTCTACCCCTTGCCCTTACTTCTTGATGTGTGGCTTTGAGCATCCAGTGTTACTGTGGGTGCTTTGTTTAAGAAAGATGCTCGTTCTATCAAGAAGTGGGTTCTGTGTTGTTACTGGCTTGTTTTATAATGTGCTCCATAGCACGCTTGCCAATGGAATCAGACTAAGCTGTTGATTTAGCATTAGAGTAGTTATTTAAGGTACGATAATTAATATTAGAAAATTACTGCAATTCATATTTTGAAAGTGAACATTTATTGATGCTTATCTACAATGTAGTAACTAAGATGTTACGTTTCTAAGGATAAACTGTTTTATTTCAGATACCATGGCAGAGTACATTTTTCCTTTTCAGTGACTGATTACAGTAAGTGCATTTGACAGGCACAGTTCTAGTAACTAATGCAGTCTTTGCTATTAGTATCTACATTTTTTGCATAGTGCCATTTTAAATGGACTCCCCAAAATTAGCTCATCTTCTGTAAAGTCCGTACGGGTAAAAGTACTCAGTTTCAAGGTAAACAGAAAGGAAATAATCAGTTGTATCATTTTACAGTCCTTGCGTTTGTTTTTTCACTTGGATAGAGGAAGAATAAAAACAAAGGGCATTTGTTATCTAGCAAAACTCAGAAGCTATTTCACATGAAAACATAATGAGTGTGACAGGCTACAAATAGCACTGAACATGAATCTTTTACAGAAGAAAGGAGGAATGTCCTTTGGTGTATTTACTTCAATCAACCCTAATAAGGCTTGTTTTATGTGTTTTATGCATCCGCCATCATAATTATAAGTCCTTGACATTTGAGCACTAGCATTTTTATCTGCCAGGGAAGCCACCCAGAGTCAACGCTCATGGAATGTCTGTATTGTTACTGTGGATCTCCATAACAGCTCTCAAGTAGTTACTAGGTGGCTTAAAAAATTACCTCTCAGTCATGCTTGAAGGGCTCATCAAACTTTGCCACAAATATCAATGTTAAGTACCCAATCAGCTGCATTGTTTGAAGAGCAGTCACGTGTGCCCATGAAGGAATAGGTTGGACAGGAAGAAGTCGTATATAAGGTCTCATCAATCAGGTAGATTTTTTTCCCCCCCCATGACCTTTAAAAAAAAAAAAATTTAAAAAAAAATATCCCAAAACCCACCAGTTCAGCTACGGGGAAATAACAGGAAGATAAGGCTATTTTTTATTTGATCACACACAGAAACAACAACTAGACTTTCTGAAAAGCATGCACAAAAGGATTTTCTGATGCATGATTTTTCTTAATGCAGGTTTTTTTTTACCTTTGTAGAATAGTTGAGGGCTTTCTAAAAATAGCAATTAAAAAAAAAACAAAACAGAAAACAACAACAAAAGCTACAACAGAAATTGCATCAGGCTGTGAAGAAACTCTTGGAGATCTGGAAACTCAGGTTCAAAAATGGAGCTAGTTACTCAAATTCAGTGAGAAGACTGAGAGCTAAATGCAAGACTTGCAGTAACAAAGTGGTCCCAAAGTTTTGATCTCCAAGAAGTACTGGGGAGGTCGAACCCCTTCCCATGGCTGTGATGTCAGTAACCACAAGTCTGGTAAATGAAGTAGGTGCAGTCGTTCAGCAAACAAAAGCCACGTTGGGTATCTGGCAGTGCCACAGCAGGGGGGGTGGGAGGGAGCTCCAGAGGGTTAACACGCAGTCCTTTCTTTACCTTTGGCTGTCTCTAATTCGTTATCTTTTAGATGTAGTAAGTGATGGGCAAGAAGAGGAGCTCTACCAGTGTTTGCACCGTGTAGGATTCTACAGTAGGATTCTATTCTTGGCTACTTGTAGGCAGTACCAAAAGAAAACTGAATAAGGATAGGAAAAGTGTCAGGTGGTCTTTGGGAAGATACTTTGGTGTATGGAGTTTTGGCATGTAGGTAAACAAGATAAGCTAATCACCATAGCTTTCATGTAATGGATCTGTAATTTGTTTTCATATGTAGGTGTGAAGGAAGGCTGCCATATGGTGTGTGTATTGGTATTTTTCCTTGACAGCCTTTATTTTAAGTTAAAGGAGTTCCAAGGCAAACTATTATGCAAGAATACAATTTCAAATACTTATCAGTATATACCAGAAGAATACCTTGAAAGAACATTGAAAAAAGGCCGTAGAGCTCCAGGAAAGTTTTAAATTGAAAAATTAAATGACACTTTCATCCATTTTTGAGGTACCCTAATTACCTTAGTTCTGTCTATGTTGCACTGTTAGCACTCTTTCATCTTTTAACCATTTGAACAGGAGTCTTTCATAAGTAATATATGAAACCTGATTTTACGTTAATGAGTTTGTGGAGTTCTGAGACAACTTAGTGGCTCTATGAAGTTTTTTTTGTTCAATATAGAGTACACTTTACTCTCAGTCTTCTTGCCTTGTTCTAAAATGGTCTCGTCCCTTTGTGGGCATAAGTTAAAAGTATAACCCATTCCCACAGAGATGAACTTCTTGAGAGAACTGCAGAAACACTGTTCCTGCTGTGGTGTTCAGACTTGGTGACACAAATGTGCATTGTCATGGAGTGAGGGCACAAACATGGGTCTGTGTTAAAGGAGACAGAGACATCACAACTGCAAGATTACAGACAATGATTGGCTAAGGAGATGTTAATTCAGTGATGTGTTGACAGAAATTTGCTTTGTGTGGCTCACAGAGCTGAAGCAGCTGGAGGATGGAGAGTTGCTGTTCCTCCTGGTTTAGTTCTCTGTGCTGTGTCACTGTGGATCTAGGAAGATGTAGCACTTTTGTGAAGTAGCAGTAGAAACTGGAGGTTGTGGGGAGAGGAGAGTCAGGCCACAGCAGCCTCAAAGTAGATGCCAGATCTTGAACTTAAGAAGGTTTGGTGCAAACTGCGAACTAAAGAGGTAGCTTTGGCTTTATCTGGTGTTGCTGCTGGTGTTTGAGTGTCTTAGGTGGCTGGAGTGAGGAACTGACATGGCCAAACACGTAACCTTGCCAAAAGAAAGGATGGGGGGCTAAAAACAACAAAACAAAACCCAAAGAGGAGAGGATCCCTTTTCCCTTTTAGCATTGGTCATATGTAGGCTGCTGTCAACTGCAGCCTTTTCCGTCTGCGTCTGGTTGTTTGCAGGTGCAAGAACCTGGGGAGAATTAAAGCCGAGTTTTCAACTTTGTTATATTCTGGTATCAGTGTGTTACATATAGAAACACTTTGTCTTTCTACCTCTTCCTATGTATGTGTAAGGATAAATACAAGATTAATGGTAGAGATCCCAAATTGAGGGATCAGAGAGCGAGGTAATGTGATATTGCGCTGAACTTCATTTTCTGCTGTAGCTTGAGCTATCACTTCTCCTTATGTCACAAAGTGTGATGAAATAGTCACTGAGCTATTCGTTCACCCCTGCTGATAGCTCTTTGTTGAGAAGTGAGTGCTTTGTGTGAAAAGTCTTTATTAATTGGCCCTAAAAAGGGAGAATTTTTCCCCCCCGCATCATTTTATGAGTAGTTAATAATCACTCCCACAGGAGCACTGGCTGTCAGAAATATAGATATGGCTAAAAAAACCCTCAGGCTTTTCTTAAATGAGCATTTGAAGTCATGGACAGAGAGCATCTGAACAGGGAACAAACATCTTGAAGAAAACAACAATTTTACTATCTTTTATTGTCTGTAGTGAGAGAAAAATGTAAATAAAGTTTTGAATGTGAAAAAATTAAAGAGGACAAATATTCTCCAACTTGAATGAAAATTTTAGTCCAATCATTCTTTTTAGTACAATTTAATTATTTTTTGTGCTTTTTGTTATAAATAACAAAACAATATATTGTTCCAGCTGTTGAAAATTGCATCTTTTCAATCACGTACTGATGCTAGCCTATGACTCAGAACTTCTCGTAGTGATTTTATCCTGACAGTAATTGAAACTTGATTAATTTAATTGCAAGCAAGCTTTTATTTTGCCATTTCTTCCTTAGTACCTTGTATACATGCCTGATGTTTGGGGTCAGAAAGGAAATAGTGGTGTCTATTTTCTAATTCAGTACAAAAAAAGCTAGTAAAATATACAGTTTTTAACCTTATTAACAGTAATCTAGTTGTCAAAACTGTAGTTTGAAGACAGAAATAATTACAAAACCTTTTATTTAAAATGGTGTGTAGGGCAGTGGGAAGTCAGCTGTTTCTGGATTAGCAGAGAAGTGCCTCAGAGTAAGATCTGTGAAGTTCTGCAGTTTGTTCAAAGGTGGGGATGGTTTTCTTCGGAATTCTGAAACTCCACAAAATTGTTTGTGTTTAATTGAGCTTAATTAGCAAGCACTAAAACAAAACTGTCGCAATTTTAATTTGGAAGGACTTCTTTTTACTGTTCCTTTTGTGAAATGTATAGCACATAGTGAAGCGTGGCTGCAGTGTGTGTGTGTGAGCCATGCGCTTGAACACCGACGGCTCTGCAGCTGCAGCTTGCCCTTGGGGAGCAGAGTGCACACAGTTTTGGAAGAGTCCTGGAAACGTAACTTTTCATGTGGGAACAGAGGTATGGCAACACTTTATCTTGTGTCTGGGAATGTAGTCGCCTAATTTTTACATAGTTCTGTTTTAATTTTCCGCAAGCTTTGCAATTGACTTAGCAGTAAAATTTAAAGAGCTGTACCATAGGACACAGTACAAAGTTAAAATCTGCTTACATTGACTTATAATGAATTGTCCACTTATGATCAACAAAAATGGTAATAAAAATAGTACTGTTCATTACTGCTGCCTTATGTTGTGACTACATCGATATATATAGGGAGGAGATTAGTAATAAAGAATGACAGATAAGTGCTAGGTTTTGATAATTTTTTGATTGTCTAGGTAACTGGTAGGTTAGTAGAGATTACAGCTATACTGGGGTTAGAACCATTTTACTTGTATAGAAATAGGTGTCTTTTGCAGTAAATATTAATGTTCTATAACCTTTTAAAAAAAGAAATGCTTAAGTACAGCAAGTGTACAAAACTGAGAATACTAGCATAACGCCTACAGTTTAAAAACGTCTAGACTAATATTTTGATGTGCTTTTAAAAAAAAAAAAAGCTGCCCTACTGAACTCTCAATATTTATAAATGTTGAACTGGTCGATAAAAAAACTGGAATTGCAAACAATGTTGTTGCTTTTATGATGTTTGTGGGGGATTTTGTACTGTCCTGAAGTTCTTTTCTGTCAGGAGAGGTTTGCAGTCTGTTCCAATTAAAGAATTTCCATACTGGAAATGAGAAGTCAATTACTACAATTATTTTTGAATAGTTAATTTACATAACCTTAATTGTATTCATTCCCTTTGAAAGGCTGAAGCTGATATTTATAATATTTGATTGATTAGCAGTGTATTTATAATGTCAGAGTTGCCACTGATAAGGTGCTTCTGCAGCTGCAGTCCTGAGGAGTTCTCTCCTGAATAAACATTTTGGAAGACAAATGGCTGTTTATTTCATTGGCGAGGAGAGGCATTGCATCTTTGCTGCCTCCACATGGGGTGCTGGAAGTATCTCCTTTCCATGCTCTCTGAAAATGGGAGTTTAGCTCTAGATCATGTAACTTAATTAATGGTGTGTTCCATACTGTAAAGAAATACATTTTCCATGGTTTTTTTAATCTGTCAAAATAGCGCCTAGGTGTAGACTAGGAAACTAGGATTTTCACTAAAGTCACTTGAAGAATGACAGCAGTAAGAAGCTTCCCTGCTTTCAGGTGGGTGTGAGGCCTGTGTGGTTCAGCTCAGCTGAAATCTCCTGGTGGCCATTGTTGCAGGTGGCCCCTGCTGTGGGCTGGCACCTGTGCTCTGCCTGCTCCAGCAAGGAGTATGGAAATGGAGCGCTGGTGTGGACACCCATGGGAAGAGGAGTGGTGGCAGAGATGTCTCTTCCTTCTGACTCTGCTGCAGGGCTTGGGAGGAGAGGAGCTGATGTGAGTGTCTCCATTTGCTGAACCTTCTTGATAAGTGAAGGAAAGTGGCAGCCATTTTAAGATACAGAAGTGATCAAACTATTTGCCATTCTTCTGTATAATTAAGCAAGTGAAGACCTGGGGGTTTTATCCAATTTTGGGCACCGTGATTTCTGTTTGGCGTTTTGCTTGAACCCAGTGCATTTCAGACCATCAAAGCAGTTGTTTGCCTTGTAACAGTAATTCTTGCAAAGTGTCACCCAGTGCTAGGGCAGGTGCTTTTGCCTGGGTGAAGCAATGACACAGCAAAGTTGTTACAATCAAAACTTTATTTTAACCTGGACCCTCTGCAGGTCGTGTCCTTTTACAAAACCAACACCCAAAACCCTCTGCAGATTGGGTCGTCTGAACCCATCAGCCGTAACCTGAGCACAGGGCACACACACACAACTTGGCCCTTGGAGGAAGCAGCTGACAGGGGAGAAGCCCCAGCCCCCAGGAAGGGCAGCCCAGGTTCCCTTCCCTGCCCCCGCAGGACCGTATACTGCTGCTCATCCTGATGGGCCCAGGGCCCCTGTAAAAGCAGCGACAGGGGAGGGCCCATGGCCCCCCTATCCTCTGGGAGACCGCACTGTGAGCAGGAGCAGGAGCACTGGCCCCAGGAAGCCCAGAAAAATCAAGTAGTGTAGCCATAATGCAGTTTGCCTTTCTGTGGTGACTGGTAGGTGAGCTGCTACATCTTACTGGTGTTGGAAGCTTGTTTGTGACTTTGTCTGTTAAAATAATTTTCTGTTATCATTTCTGCTAAAGTTTCATTTGGACTTGAGGCAATAAGGGAGGCGTATAGTTCTTAGAAACCTAAGTATGCAATAATACCGTAATGTATGTGCGCCTGCAAGAGGGGCAGTGCCAGGTCAGAGCTGCTCTGGTCTCTGCTGGTGACTAGTGGAAAATACTTGAAGAAAGCATACGGAAATAGGGTGGTTTTAACTTCAGTGTCTTCCTGGTTTACCTTTCTGGTTTGCACTACTTCATATTTTGAGAGCTTTTGAGTCTGAGATAGTGCTTGCATGTTTCCATTTAACAGTTCTTGCTGGTATCTTCTATTGCTTTGTCTAGTTTTTTTTAGCCAATCCCAAATTTTGGTCTCTGCAGTATCCTGGGGCAGTAAGTGTAGAGTATTACAAGGTGATACAGCATTTAGTGTCCTGGGGTGTGAAAACATGGGGAAACTCAGCTTGGCCCAACTGCAGAATTAACTTGTTTGTTCCTGTCAAATCACAGCCAAGCTCCATTTAGTCTAGTTTACATTGCAAATGCTCAGATGAACTTTGTATCCTGCTGTTATCTGAAGTGCTTTCAGTGCTATAGTCCTACACAATCTCAAATTCTTCTTCATTAGTAACAGACTCTTCCTTAAAAATAAAGTTTCCACAGCAAAAATGAGATTGAGAAAGCAAACGTTTTGTTGGGCAAGAGTTGTGGAACTTCTTGAATCATGATGGGCTTCCTCAATACCATGAATGGTCATTTTAGAAACAGAGAAAAAGAGTGTAGGTGTTCTTCTTGGTACTGGAGAAAATGGCCATGATCTGTTCATGTTTGGCTAAGGCAGCCTGTTTGGTTGTATGTAGTTGTAGGGCATAGCAATGGCCTGGTGGTGAATGCAACGCGAACACCTGAGTAGTCTCCCTGCAATGCAGGAATAAGGTACAAAGAGATTTGTCTTTGTTACTGGAATTTAGATTTCTCATATGCTCTGGACAAATCAAAACCAAAAAGTATGTTGTAAGAGCTATTTGTGTGGCCAGAGAAAAGGAGAACATGTTTTCTACCTAATTATTTAAGGGGTTTTGTGTCTCTGAAGTATGCATTGGTAAATATGAGCTGACACATTTCTAGGAAACAAATTATAAATGAGTGGAAGACCTGAAAATGTCAGTTTCTTCCTTAGAAGCACTTTAGAATTTTTCATTTTATTCTTCTTTTCTTTTCCTTCTCATACATTCATGTCTTCCCTGAGGCAAATGAATTGCTTAAATGTTTGTCTCTTTGTTTCAGTATACTACTTATCATAGGATGTAATTTTTGACACGTGTCTTGGAAGTGTCAGAGGAGATTTGGTGTACTAATATTTTTATAGAGAGAGTTTGTATGCATACCTTAAAACAACACATGAGAGAGAAAGAAAGTAGTAATTGAGTCCTTTGAACTTGTTTCTGTGTGTGTCTTGACAGTGCCTAGCCAGCTGTGTGTGCTGTGGTCTTGTTCAGGATTAGCTAAGAAAAACTTTAGGATAATCCTAAGGAGTTCAGCAAAAGTGAAATAAAAGAACACCTTAAGATGAAGATATCTGGTACAATGCTTACTAGGCAAAGTGTTTGTGATTCTATGGCATGAGAACTGTGTTGTGTCAGGTGACAGGGCAGGAAATGTGCTTGAATTGCTGCTGTTACCTCCTCTCCTCTTGGAAAGGGCTCTGGGCTCAAGTGTCCCATTGGCGAGAGCAGCAAATCTTCTAATTTGTTTATATTCATTGGGAATTTATCAGGGCTTTTTTTGTTTGTTTTTCCAGAACTGCAACACAGGTAACTGTTTTCCTGGAACTGTAACACAATTTACACCCAGCCACACGTATCCGAGTCACTTGTTGATGAAGCTGTATACACGTTATCTGATCACTTTGTATTAGCAGGGATCAAAAGGAAGATCCTTGTGAAAGGTCAGGTTAGCTGAGGCAAAAATGATTTTTCTGATGTTCTTTTATAATTTTCGTGTCAATATTAATGTGAGTTTGGACAGCAGGCTTTGCAGTCTCTTGTTGCTTAATCTTGACCTTCCTGTGCGCCTCAAGCGACAGAAGAGTCGGTGCCTGAGGGACAGTGTTCAGAAGCAGTGGATCTGGTGTAAGCTTGCAGGAGAAGATGAGAGGAGATGGTAGAGACGTGTGTGTGTGTGTACCTAGTTGGACCAAGAGACTTTCGTCCTTACAGAGGCAGAGTTTGGGTGGTCAGGGAAACTCCACGCTCTGTCTTTGTGCCAGATGTCTTATCCTTGAAATGTAATTATGACGTATTTATAGATAAAACATGTACCTGCTCGCTCAGTACAGCTTCCATGGTCGTGTTACTGACTGACACACTGCATAAAGGTAGCACTAAATGTTTTTAAAACAGTAACATCCACCACCCTCAAGAATTAAGTTGTTCTGTGTTTTTTAGCATGTTCAGCCCTAAGTGTTTTGGAGCAATGTAAAAGGCTTGCCAGTGGTAGTGTGCTAACTCTGATCAAAGCATGTTAGCGCAGGGCACTGCTGAGGCATATGCCTAAGTCATATTGAAGTCAATGTATTTCAACACAAATGTATGTGCTTTCCTGAATCTGTATGTTTATTGTTACCTGTTCTGAAATAAGATGTTGTGTTCCTCATAAAGAATAAGTTTTGCTTTCTTAAAAAAAATTAAAAAAAATAAAAAATTAAGGGTTTTTTTCATACTTCACATATACATATTGTTTTATCTTTTGTTTTTATAGCTGATTGCTGTTTATGATGAGCAAGAAACTCACTGTAAGACTGGTGGCACCAACGGCAGTTTGACAGACAGAAATAGCCCAGACTCTTTTGAGACGGAGGTAGCGGCTCAGCTGGCTGCCTTCCAGCCAATTGGTGGTGAGATCGAAGTGACTCCTTCGGCCCTGAAACTGGGTGTGTATATCTTGCATGGTTATTTTTATTTTTTTTTAACCAATAGATAGTACTTTTACTACTTTTATGTATTTAAAGGATTTTTTGGCACCTCATTGTTTGCCTTTCGAATCAGTGAAGACAATTGTAATGACAAAAGTTGGGCATTTGAACAATTGATACTGAAGACTGCAACTAAGCATGGCAAATGTGCACCTGAGGCTCATATCCTGCTGTATGTTATGCCAGTCGTACAGCTTGGGTCTCTTTTCTTCCCCACCTTTCCTTGACTGGGTAGGTTGCTGACAATCCTTCTTTGTGATCTTCTGAGACCAGGAGAGATAAATCCTATGCAAAGTACTTTCAAACACGAAGTCGTTAGGGAACAAAAACAAAACCAAAACAAACCAAAAAACAAACAGCATTTTTGTTGACGAACCTGCGTTCAGTGAGTGTAAAACTACTGTGTGCAAATACTTTTACTGATTATCTGAGCTAGTGCCCTGTTTTGGAGGTGGGAGATAGAGAGAAGGAGATGCTGGTTGCAAACAGTTCAGTGCTTTGCCTTTGAAGAAGTTGCACAGCAGAGTCTATTTGTGTATGTGACTTTTCAGGTGAACAAACTGTGATTAGGAGAAGGGTTTTGCTTAATTCCCCCTTGTATCAGAGGGTGCTACGTGAAGTGCTGCGGCTCTGGTCCCCTGTGTTGTTTCCGTGTGCCTGGAAGGTTGAGTTCAGACACCGGTTTCCAATTATAAAGAGCTGGAGTCTTGTGCGTTGAACACAAAACAGTTTGAAACTCTTTCTTGGATTGAGAGCAGGCTAAGCTGTCACCTAGATACTAGATATAGAAGCTTTCAAAAACAGACTGAAGGTGAATCCTCTCACTGTGTGCCTGTAAAGCAGTAGCACACTGACAGCATTTAGCCATTGAGTAATGCTCGGGAGAGGCTTCTCTGCATTTCCCCGGAGCTCATTGCCCAGTTCACTCTGTGTTCTGGAGTACTGCTGGCAGTCTGCTAATGATGTGCCATAAAATTTTGGAGTGTGAGTAGGTGAGGTAAGGATAGAAATGCTACCTCTAGTTGTGCTACTCATGGAGTAGTCTGATTACAACTTCAGAAATTGAATGTTTGCTTGTCTGTTTGTTTTAATTGCATTTTTAAAAGAAAAGGCTGATTGAGGAAAAACAATGAGCTAAAATATAATTTCTAATCAAGCTCACTGGATGAGGCTGTGCAACTTAACTTCTAACAGAAGTCTGTGCTCATTTTTGTGCCTGATGTAGAAAATACTGAAATTCAAGCTGCATGAAAATATTCAGATTCAGATTTCTGTGTTAATGGATCACTCCTGGTTTTTTTTACATTCTAAAATATAGAAAACTCTCTTTCTGTATTTAATGACACACAGATATTTCTCACACCTAAAAATCGTGAGAAAACACTTATTCTTGCCATAACTAGTATGTATTTGAGCTGTGTTTTTGGTAAGGATGAGGTATGGAAAAGTTTGTGTCTAAAGATTGAATGGTTTGACACTTCATTTACCGCATATTTTTAAAGAACACTGTATAAACACATTTTAGCATGCTCCAGAAAGTAGAGGTGGTTGTTGTGGTTTAAGGCGGGGCTGGCCACTAAATCCTGGACAGACGCGGTTTGGGCCGGGGCTGGCCACTAAATCCTGGACAGATGCTCTCTATTAACCTGTCTCCCCTCCCCACAAGGGAAGAGAAAAGAGAATAAGGGAGAGAGACTTTACGGGTTGGAAAATAAAGCTAACAGATTTAATGAAACAATAATACTGATACTACAGGATAATATTGTACATAGGAAAATAACGAAATATATACAGATACATACAAATATATACAAAACCAATATAAAATCCCCCAATGATGATTACATCACCAGAGGCTCTGTGGAGCAGGGCACTGGAAAAAAAATCCCAGACTGGACCCAGGAGCAGGTGGGAGCAGGATGCAGGAACACACGGATCAGGATCAGGGGCAGATGAACTACCAGGGTTCTGCTCAGACTTTGGCCATTGCAGGATCAGAGCAGGAGGGAGGGGGTCGAGATGGATGGAAAGATTCAAGATGGAAGGGTTGAGACCCTTGTGATCCCTCAGTTTTATACTGACCATGACGTATGTGGGATGGAATACCTTGTTGGTCAGTTTTGGGTCCACTGCCCCCCCCCATAGGCACAGACATAGCACCCATGATGAGACAGTGGCCTTGAACGTTTTCACTTGTAGCAGCACTGTCTAGAAAACCATGCTGCTAGTTTCAGCTAGTTCTGCCACTTAAAAGAGACTGAGCTGAAAAGTAAAATCACTAAATAGAAAATTAGTTCTGTTTAGCTCAAACCAGGACAATTGTTCTCCATATACTTCTGAGCCATATTTAAAAAAAATAAATAAATAAATTTGAGAGTAGTTTGTCTACCATACTGTTGTATGTAAGTTGAGAGTTGGAGAGAAGACTATTTCAACCTCACATAACTTTATGTAAAACAGTTAAATGGTAGAGCTCTCGAGCTCACCAGTAAGCTACCAGGTAGTTCAGTTTTCATAGCATTTATGGAATCCTTCTCCTATAGACTCTAAAGGAGATGAAATAAAACAGAGCAGCCAATGAGGGTTCCATTTTGTTTTCAGTGCAATACTAATATATATTTGAAGTTAGAATTGGTGCTTGCTTCTTAAAATAGAGAACATAAATATAATGTGTTTATCTCAACAGTTCTCTTTCAGATTGTTTTATTTTACAAGGCAAATGAAAGATTTTTCTACCTGTCAGTGCCATAAATGTAGTCTGCACTCTGAAATGTAATTGTTTTCTCTTCTGGATTTTACATCACAAATTACAGTTCTTTAGATTTAATTTTTGCCTTTATCTTTCCTGTACAAGTTGCTGGACCTTAAATTACGTCCCTATTTCCACCAGAGGCAAATTGAAAAGTAAATGAAGAGACAGAAGGATGATTTGGTTGCATCAATATTATTGATGCATGAACCACAGTAGTCTGGCTCCCTGTCTAATTGTTGAATTGACTCACACTTGCTAGCAGAAATAAATAATAATAATTTTAAAAAACTGTTCTTCCTTTGGGATCTAGGATGTGTTT
>NW_010194214.1:0-467 GCF_000695765.1 Mesitornis unicolor | reverse complement strand
CAAGACTTTGCTATATTGCGCAAAGAAGTTCACGTAGAAGAGGACTCAGAGAAAATATTAAGCATAAGGGGGCAAGACCGGGTTAAACTCTGCACTGACAACTGGCCACGGGCGGCACTCCCGTTGGGCATGAGGTGTGGGGCACACGTTATACTGGACCCTTCTGCTGATAGCAACAGCAATGCAACTTGGCTCAAACAATAACTGCCACAAATGCATAACAACAGTCCGTTATGGAGAAAGATCAACATCAGCCCTGTCTTATCATACCCACATGAACAAACATTGTTATGATAAAGCCTCTCTGCAATCCTGCAAAGTCGATGGGGTAGAGCTATGGGTAGGAAAAAAACCTTGGAAAGGGGGGAATTAGAATGGGACTAACATGCCCGAGAGGAGAAGAATGGATTTGTTTTTCAGAAGTGGGACACTTCCAATGGTGGGGGTGTCCAAGATCTAAAAAAGGA
>NW_010194213.1:10112-10346 GCF_000695765.1 Mesitornis unicolor | reverse complement strand
TAAGACTGTAACAAGTTTAATGAAAACCACAAGGGAAAGGAAAAGTGAAATAATAAGACACAAAGGATAATTATATATAACACCCGATCCCAGTAGTCCCGAGTGGAAATGTCCAAACAGTGCCTCGTGGCCGCTGCGACCGCTGTGACTCGTCACCAGGGACCGCAGTGGTGCCGGGAGCGGATGGCGGTGGATGCCGCCGAGCACGTGCAGCTAGGCCCAGCTGTCCTGAGA
>NW_010194213.1:409-10059 GCF_000695765.1 Mesitornis unicolor | reverse complement strand
TTTTATAGACTGTGGCCAGAAAGGGGAGGGAACAGTACTGATCTCTGACCCTCCAGGGTCCTAGAGACACCACCTGTCCTTCCCTTTCAGGCTGGTAACCCTTAAACCATAACATAATGGGAAGCCAACGTTTGCACCAGGCTTTTTCTGCAGCTACCCAGAGGCTGGTTTCAATATGGCAGACGTTTGACTCTAACTCACCATAGAAAGGGGCTATAACTGAAAGCTGTTCCTGGATTCCTTTTTCCCTGGGAAGTGCTTCTGTAGCCAAACAAAGCTTTGGGCTCTGCACTTCCCTGTTTCGCTAGCTAGTCCATATTAGACTCCAATTTTCGTGGCTGCTGGTAGGAGCCGCCTCTCCAATGGAAACTGTCAAGCTCTTCTCCCACAGGAAAGGCTCTAGGACAGAAGGTTGTTGCTGTGTATTATATTTTCTATTAAGTGCATTTGTAGACCCACAAAGCCTGGGGTTCTGGGCTTCTTTGCTTCCCTGGGAAGGCGACGTTTGCCAACAGGCCTTCTCTGTAGCTGCCCAGAGCCTGGTTTCAATATGGCAAACGTTCCACTCTAAGTCACACCCGAAATGGGCTAGGACTGAAAACTGTTGCCGGATTTCTCCTTCTCTGGGAAGTGCTTCTGTAGCCAAACAAAGCTTTGCGCTTTTCCATTTTGTGCTTGGCTGTCTCGTCCATGTTAGCCTCGAATTATCGCAGCTGCTGGTAGGAGCCATCTCTGAAATGCAAATGGTCAAGCTCTTCTCCCACAACAAAGAAGCTAGGACTGAAGGTTGTTGCTGGGTCTTTTCTATTATGCGTATATGTAGCCCCACAAAGCCCGGGGTTCTGGGCTTCTTTTCTTCCCTGGGAAGCCATCGTTTGCCACCAGGCTTTCTCTGGAGCTGCCCACAGCCTGCTTTCAATATGACAAACGTTCCACTCTAACTCAAACCAGAAAAGGGCTAGGACTGATACATCTTGCTGTATTTCTCTTTCCATGCAAAGTTGTCACGGCCCACTTTCAAAGTGAGCTCTTTTATCCCGGCACAGCGACAGAGCGATACAGAATCACTCAGAAGGAAGTGATATAGCAACACTATAACAATTTGACTAGCAGAACCGAGAGAACTTAGCTTAATACTGTAACCCAAAACCAAAACTGCCAGCTACAGCCCGCTGCAGGCACACATGTTAGGAAAAAGGAAAAGAGAACGAGAAAATGAGAAAAAGGAGAGAAAAGAAAAAAATAGTTCTCAGAGAAGTAGAAAAGGTGAGGGATAGTCACCACTTCCAAGGCCTTTGGTGTTAAGATGGCGACTGGACAAGCAGTTTCTTTGTCTTGTCCAGACTGGAAGATGGTGGGTAAATCACACTGTCTCAGGCATAAGGGGGGCTATTAAACTCTTCCCTCACGCCCCTTGCCTGTACCAGGTGATAGGGCACACAGCAGGACATGACGCGCCCCTCTCCTGGGTAGACCTGGACATGCTCTCCAGCATGGCTATTCCTACCACTGGGGGGTCGCTTCTTGTCAATCACCTGCTTTGAGGCATTTAACTCACCCTGTGCCAGGCCAGGGCCATACAAAAGAGATTCTGTAGCCAATTAAAGATTTGGGCTGTGCCATTTTGTGTTTTGCTATCTCGTCCATGTTAGCCTCCAATTTTTATGGCCGCTGGTAGGAGAAGTGTCTAGAATTGAAACGGTCAAGTTCTTTCCTCAATCCAAAGGCACAAGGAATGAAGGCTGTTGCTGGGTCTTTTCTTTTCTATTATGTGAATTCATAGACCCACAAAGCGTGGGGTTCTGGGTTTCTTTGCTTCCCTGGGAAGCCAACATTTGCCACAAGGCGTTCTCTGGAGCTGCCCACAGCCTGGGTTCATTATGGCAAACGTTCCACTCTAAGTCAAACCAGAAAAGGGGCTAGGACTGGTACATGTTGATGGATTTCTCTTTCCATGCAAAGTGTTTCTGTAGCCAAAGATTTGGGCTGTGCCATTTTGTGTTTCACTATCTCGTCCATGTACGCCTCCAATTGTCGTGGCTACTGGTAGGAGTCATCTCTCGAGTGGAAACGGTCAAGCTCTTCTCCCACAACAAAGATGCTATGACTGAAGGCTGTTGCTGGATCTTACCATTTCTATGAAGTGCTATTCTACCCCCACAAAGCCTGGCGTTCTGAGTTTCTTTGCTTCCCTGGGAAGCGAACGTATGCCACCAGGCTTTTTCTGTAGCTGCCCACAGCCTGGTTTCAATATGGCAAATGTTCGACTCAAATTCACACCAGAAAGGGGCTAGGACTGAAAGCTGTTGCTGGATTTCTCATTCCCTGCCAAGTGCTTCTGTAGCCAAACAAAGCCTTGGGCTCTGCTATTCCATATTTCGATATCTCTTCAATGTTCTCCTCCAGTTTTCGTGGTTGCTGGTCGGAGTCATGTCATAAATGGAAATGGTCAAGCACTTCTCCCAAGCCAAAGATGCTAGGAGTGAAGGCTGTTGCTGGGTCTTATCTTTTCTGTGAAGCACTTTTGTAGCCCCACAAAGCGTGGGCTTCTGGGCTTCTTTGCTTCCCTGGGAAGCCAACATTTGCCACCAAGCTTTCTCTATAGCTTCCCAGTGCCTTTTTTCAATATGGCAAACGTTCGACTCCAACTCACATAAGAAAGTAGCTAGGACTTCCCTGGGAAGTGCTTCTGTCGCCACACAAAGCTTTGCTCTGTGCCTTTCCATTTAGAGAGGGCTTCAACCAGCATCCACAAAATTTGGAGGAGGACATGGACTAGCTAGTAAAGCACGGAACAGAAGAGACCCATACTCTTCCCAGGGAAGCAAAGAAGCCCAGAACCAGAGGCTTTGTGGTGCTACAAAACTAAAAAAAGGCAAAAAAGTTGAAAATAGTTCCTTTCTTAAGGTGCTAAAGTCGACAAGCAGCAGATATGTCAAGAAACACTTAATTTGCCACAAAATGATGGAAAAGCAAGAATAATAGGCTTAAATGCCTAAAAAGCTGAAAAAGTACAAAAAAGGAGAAAAACACAAAACTCAGCATGTATGCCACCAAACTCCTAAGCTGTAAAATATATGTAGCAAAAACACCAGTACAAGCTAGAAAAGCCAAAAAAGCTTAAAAAATTTCTTCTACAATGTGCTAAATTCAAAAATAGCAGACATGTCAAGAAACTCTAAAATTGCACCAAAAATGATGGAAAAGCTAGAATAACCGCAACAAATGCCTAAAAAGCTGAAAAAGTTCAAAAAATGGAGAAAAAAGCAGAACTAAGAACTTATGTCTAGAAACTCTTAAACTCCCACAATATGTAGCAAAATCGCCAATATCAGCAGAAAAGCCAATAAAGCTGAAGAATTTCCTTTTTTAAGGTCCTAAAGTCGAAAAGCAGCAGAGACGTCAAGAAACACTTAAATTTCCACAAAATGATGGAAAAGCAAGAATCACCTGCTGGAATGCCAAAAAGGCTGAAAAAGTGCCAAATGAGAAAAAAACAACTCAACACTTATGCCTACAAACTCCTAAATTGCCAATATATTTAGCAAAATCGCTTATCTTTTCTATTAAGCGCTTTGATAGCCCCACAAAGCCTGGCGTTCTGGGCTTCTTTGCTTCCCTGGGAAGCCAACGTTTGCAACCAGGCTTTGTCTGGAGCTGCCCAGAGCCTGGTTTCTAGATGGCAAACGTTTGACTCCAACTCACACTAGAAAGGAGCTAGGACTGAGAGCTGTTGCTGGATTTCTCCTTCCCAGGGAAGTGCTTCTGTAGTCAAACAAAGCTTTGGGCTCTGTGCTTCCCTGATTCGCTACCTTGTCCATGTTCAGCTCCAATTTTCATGGCTGCTAGTAGGAGACGTGTCTCAAATGTAAACGGTCAAACTCTTCTCCCACAACAAAGGCGCTAGGAGTGAAGGCTGTTGCTGGGTCTTCTCTTTTGCATTAAGCGGTTTTGTAGCTCCACAAAGCCTGGGGTTCTGGGCTTCTTTTCTTCCCTGGGAAGCCAAACTTTGCCAGCAGGCTCTCTCTGGAGCTGCCCAGAGCCTGCTTTCAATAGGACAAACTTTTGACTCTAACTCACCCCAGTAAGGGTCTAGGAGTGAAAGCTGTTGCTGGATTACTCCTTCCCTGGGAAGCGCTTCTGTAGTTAAACAAAGCTTTGGGCTCTGCTTTTCCGTGCTTCGCTATCTCGTCCATGTTCGCCTCGGATTTTCATGGCTGCTTGTAGAAGAGACTCTCAGATGGAAATGGTCAAGCTCTTCTCCCACACCAAAGATGCTAGGAGTGAAGGCTGTTGCTGGGTCTTATCTTTTCTATGAAACGCTTTCGTAGCCCCACAAATCGTGGGTTTCTGGGCTTCTTTGCTTCCCTGGGAAGCCAACGTTTGCCACCAGGCTTTCTCTGCAGCTGCGCAGAGTCTGCTTTCAATATGGCAAACGTTCGACTCCAAATCACTACAGAAAGTGGCTAGGACTGAAAGCTTTACTGGATTTCTCCTTCTCTGGGAAGTGCTTCTGTAACCAAACAAAGCGTTGGGCTGTGCGCTTCCCTGCTTCTCTAGCTACTCCATGTTAGCCTCCGATTTTTATGGCTGCTGGTAGGAGCGACCTTTCAAATGGAAACGGTCAAGATCTTTTCCCACACCAAAGGCGCTAGGACTAAAGGCTCTTGCTGTGTATACTCTTTTCTATTAAGTGCTTATGAAGCCCCACAAAGCCTGGCGTTCTGGGCTTCTTTGCTTCCCTGGGAAGCCAACATTTGACACCAGGCTTTCTCTGGAGCTGCCCACAGCCTGGTTTCAATATGGCAAACGTTTGACTCCAACGCACTCCAGAAAGGGGTTAGGACTGAAAGCCCTTGCTGTATTTCTCCTTCCTTGGGAAGTGCTTCTGTAGCCAAACAAAGCTTTTGGCTCTGCGCTTCCCTGCTTCGCTAGCTAGTCCATGTACACCTCCGATTTTCGTGGCTGCTGGAAGATCCCGCCTCTCAAATGGAAACGGTCAAGCTCTTCTCCCAAACCAAAGGCACTAAGACTGAAGGCTGTGGCTAGGTCTTCGCTTTTCTATTAAGCACTTTTGTAGCCCCACAAAACCTGGTGTTCTGGCCTTCTTTGCTTCCCTGGGAAGCCAATGTTTGCCACCAGGCTTTCTCTGGAGCTGCCCTGAGCCTGGTTTCAATATGGCATACGTTCCACTCTACGTCTCCCCAGAAATGGGCTAGGATTGAGAGCTGTTGCTGGATTTCTCCTTCCCTGACAAATTCTTCTGTAGTCAAACAAAGCACTGGGCTCTGCGCTTCCCTGCTTCACTATCTCGTCCATGTTCGCCTCCGATTTTTGTGGCTGCTAGTTCGAGATGCCTCTCAAATGGGAACGGTCCAGCTTTTCTCCCACACCAAAGGCGCTAGGACTGAAGGCTGTTAGTGGGTCTTATCTTTTCTATTAAGTGAATTTGTAGCCCCACAAAGCTTGGACTTCTGGGCTTCTTTGTTTCCCTCGGAATCCAACGTTTGCCACCAGGTTTTCTCTGTAGCTGCCCAGAGCCTGGGTTCATTATGGCAAACATTCGACTCGATCTCACATCCGAAATAAGATAGGAATATAAGCTGTTGCTGGATTTTTTCTTCCTTGGGAAGTGCTTCTGTAGCCAATCAAACATTTTTGCTGTGCCATTTTGTGTTTCGCTATCTTCTCCATGGTCGCCTCAGATTTTCGTGGCTGCTGCTAGAAGTTGCCTCTCAAATGGAAGCGGTCAAGCTCTTCTCCCACATCAAAGACACTACGACTGAAGGCTGTTCCTGGGTCTTATCTTTTCTATTAATCGCTTTTGTAGCCCCACAAAGCCTGCGGTTCTGGGCTTCTTTGCTTCCCTGGCAAGCCAACATTTGTCACCAGGCTTTCTCTGTAGCTGCCCTGAGCCTGGTTTTAATATGGCAAACGTTTGACTCTACGTCACACCAGAAAGGGGATAGGACTGAAAAATGTTGTTGCATTTCTCCTTCCCTGGGAAGTGCTTCTGTAGCCAAAGTAAGCTTTGGGTTCTGCCATCTTGTGTTTTGTTATCTCGTTCATGGTAACCTCCGGTTTTCGTCGCTGCTGGAAGGAGCCGTCTCTCAAATGGAAACGGTCAAGCTCTTCTCCCACACCAAAGTTGCTAGGACTGAAGGATATTTCTGGGTCTTATGTTCTCTAATATGTTCTTTTCTAGACCCACAAAGCCTTGGGTTCTGGGCTTCATTGCTTCTCTGGGAAGCCAACGTTTGCCACCAGGCTTTCTCTGGAGCTGCCCACAGCCTGGTTTCAATATGGCAAATGTTCAACTCCAACTCACCTCAGAAAGGAGGTAGGAATGAAATCTCTTAATGGATTTCTCCTTCCTTGGGAAGTGCTTCTGTAGCCAAACAAAGCTCTGGGCTCTGCGCTTCCCTGCTTCGCTAGCTAGTCCATGCACACCTCCGATTTTCGTGGCTGCTGGAAAGTGCCGCCTCTCAAATGGAAACGGTCAAGCTCTTCTCCCACTAAAGGTGCTAGGACTGAAGGCTGTTGCTTAGTCTTATCTTTTCTATTAGCCGATTTTGTAGCCCCAGAAAGCCTGCGGTTCTGGGCTTCTTTGCTTCCCTGGCAAGCCAACATTTGTCACCAGGCTTTCTCTGTAGCTGCCCTGAGCCTGGTTTTAATATGGCAAACGTTTGACTCTACGTCACACCAGAAAGGGGATAGGACTGAAAAATGTTGTTGCATTTCTCCTTCCCTGGGAAGTGCTTCTGTAGCCAAAGTAAGCTTTGGGTTCTGCCATCTTGTGTTTTGTTATCTCGTTCATGGTAACCTCCGGTTTTCGTCGCTGCTGGAAGGAGCCGTCTCTCAAATGGAAACGGTCAAGCTCTTCTCCCACACCAAAGTTGCTAGGACTGAAGGATATTTCTGGGTCTTATGTTCTCTAATATGTTCTTTTCTAGACCCACAAAGCCTTGGGTTCTGGGCTTCATTGCTTCTCTGGGAAGCCAACGTTTGCCACCAGGCTTTCTCTGGAGCTGCCCACAGCCTGGTTTCAATATGGCAAATGTTCAACTCCAACTCACCTCAGAAAGGAGGTAGGAATGAAATCTCTTAATGGATTTCTCCTTCCTTGGGAAGTGCTTCTGTAGCCAAACAAAGCTCTGGGCTCTGCGCTTCCCTGCTTCGCTAGCTAGTCCATGCACACCTCCGATTTTCGTGGCTGCTGGAAAGTGCCGCCTCTCAAATGGAAACGGTCAAGCTCTTCTCCCACTAAAGGTGCTAGGACTGAAGGCTGTTGCTTAGTCTTATCTTTTCTATTAGCCGATTTTGTAGCCCCAGAAAGCCTGCGGTTCTGGGCTTCTTTGCTTCCCTGGGAAGCCAATGTTTGCCACCAGGCTTTCTCTGTCGCTGCCCAGAGCCTGGTTTCAATATGGCAAACGTTCGACTTCTACTCACTCCAGAAAGGGGCTAGGACTGAAAGCTGTTGTTATAGGTTGGGGTAATAAATCGCACCCGGCAAAAAATCAAAACAGCGCTGGATGACCGGGGAGTCACAGCTCCGCCAACGGCGCACATTTGGTTCCACATGATTCCCCTTTTTATCCCCCTTCAGTTCCCATAAACATGTCCTTGTGCGGCTGCGCCATCTTGTTGCTAGGGGTCTTTCTCTGCATTCTGGTGGTTGCAGGGATGGAGTAAGAAGTCTTCTTCAGCACTTTTCGGTTATGACCTTCTTATCTACTCATGGCAATGTTTTCCTCTGCTACGCAGTACTCGGGGATTAAGCCTTAAAAGGTTATCTCTGTTGACCTTACAGGATGTTTGCGGTTAGGAACTTCTTCCATTGCAGTTCTGCTGAAATGCGGTTTCTCGGTTACACAATGTTGCATGATTTGATTAACAAATAATCATTACCCTCCTATTAGAATCCCTCCTTTTTCTTTTTACCATTTTGTTTATCAAATCGATTGACCCCTCTTGAGACATTTCGAGGATCGGAGTCTCACTTGTTTCATTCTCTTCAAGTAACTCATATTGTTTTCTTGCTGACATTAGATGGGCTGCCTCTAATCTAGTTTTTCACTATCACAATTAGGTTATTAAAAATACATGGTCCAAAGGTAAGTGCTAACACTAACAACATTAAGGGTCCAGCTATAATGGAGAGTAATGTGGTGAGCTAGGGGGTATGACTGAACCAGGACTTGTACCAACTTTGTTGTTGCTCCCTTTCCCGCTTGCATTTTTCTAGCCCTTCCCTTAGTTTGGTCGTTGTGTCCCTTACTACGCCCGTGTGGTCAGCATAAAAGCAACATTCCTCTCCTATTGCTGCACATAATCCTCCTTGTTGCAAAAACAATACGTCGAGTCCTCTACGATTCTGTAGCACCACTTCTGACAATGATCTAGGAGACTTTTCTAGGGCCGTTATGGATTGTTCAATCCTCATTAAGTCTTCATCCACGGTAGCTTGTAGGGACTGAAACTTTTGATTTTGCTTGGTACTTTCCTGTACCAAGGAAGTGATGCCTGTAACAGCCCCCACGGCTCCTACAGCCATCAAAATTGCTATAGTTAGGGCTGTAAAGGGCTCTCTTTTTTGTATATGATGTTCCCCTTGTGCCCAATGGTCATATATATATTCCTCAGTACGGTACAATATTCTAGGAAGAACGATTACTAAAATACAATAATCTCTTCTAACGTTAAACACTTTCCTCGATAAAATACGGAGTAAGCCCTGTTCTTGAAAAGATCCACATAGTCCCATTTACCGGGATTATCCAGTCTGCTCCATGTCCTTCCTTAAGATCCGTTTCTACTCCACAGAGGCTCTTTCTAGGTTGTGGCACTTTTCCTATTGTTATGGTTTAAGGGTTACCAGCCTTAAAAGGAAAAACAGGTGGTGTCTGCAGGACCCTGGAGGGTCACAGATCAGTACTGTTCCCTCCCCTTTCCGGCCACAGTCTATAAAAAAACCGAGGTTTTCGCAGGCTTTTCCTGGCTTTCCTGGACTGCTTCCTGTCGCATCTCGGGACGGCTGGGCCTAGCTCCACGTGCTCAGCAGCATCCACCACCATCTGCTTCCTAGGGACTGAAACTTTTGATTTTGCTGTACCAAGGAAGTGATGCCTGTACCAGCCCCCACGGCTCCTACAGCCATCAAAGTTGCTATAGTTAGGGCCGTAAAGGACTCTCTTTTTTGTATATGACGTTCCCCTTGTGCCCAATGGTCATATAGATATTCCTCAGTATGGTGCAATATTCTAGGAAGAACGATTACTAAAATGCAATATTCTCTACTACCGTTAAACACTTTCCTCGGTAAAATATGGAGTAAGCCCTGTTCTTGAACAGATTCACATAGTCCCATTTACTGGGATTATCCAGTCTGCTCCAGGTCCTTCCTTAAGATCCATTTCTACTCCACAGAGGCTCTTTCTAGGTTGTGGCACTTTTCCTATACAGTGTTCTTTCCCAGTAACCTGTTGCATAGTAAGCCCTTTTCTCTTATTTTTGTTTTCCCGTTTACACTGGCTCGGATTTGGTTCGTTTGACAACAACATTGTTTGATTGGTGATTCCTACTGCTTCGTAAAATGGGGGTTTAATGTCATAGCACAGCCAACAGTGATTTGTCATATTTGGGTTAGAAGC
>NW_010194213.1:0-243 GCF_000695765.1 Mesitornis unicolor | reverse complement strand
TGCTCTTTCTCTTCTAATGAGAATTAGTCCCCCCCTATCTGTTCCTGGTTCCCAATACCTTACCCCTCAATTTCTTCCTAAATCCCAGTTTGGGTCTCCAGGCCTGGTAATATTAACATAAATATAGTTGCAATTTCCGGATGTTAAATTTCCGCCAGAAGAATCTCTGCTTGGAGGGGTGCAGCTCCAGGGTCCCCATCCCACTTTAATATGGTTATCTCCCCCAGCCCCTGGCTTCCCGTC
>NW_010194212.1:36469-54467 GCF_000695765.1 Mesitornis unicolor | reverse complement strand
AGTACTGACCCCTGGGGCACTCCACTAGTTAGAGGCCTCCAAGTAGATTCCGCCTTATTGACCACGACTCTCTGGCTTCTTTCCTGCAGCCAGTTCGTAGTCCACCTCACTACCCGTTCGTCCAGTCCACACTTCCTCAGTTTAGCTGTGAGGATACTGTGGGAGACTGTGTCAAAGGCCTTACTGAAGTCAAGGTAGACCACATCCACTGCTCTGCCATCATCCATCCACCTCGTTATATCCTCATTAGTTATATCCTCGTTATATCATTAGTTCTGATGCATTTCTGTGAAAATGTAATGTCGTGGGTAAACACACCAATAAAAAAAAGAAGTAAATTTCTCATGGAATTGGAGAATTTCCAGGATTTGTCAGTGATAATTGATATTTTCAGTAGCATAGCTTTCCATGTAATTCCTTTTGATATCCTTCCTGGGGAGAAAAGGTACTGAAGAAGATATGACAAGATTTATGTGCTGAAGTTTTAGGAGTTTGCTCTCTAATTCTTTGGAAAATCTGACAAAACACTTTATTCAAGGCAGTTCTTTGGGGTGTATTATGAACAGAGTCAATTATTAATCATGGTGATGCTGTCTGCCTTAAAATATCACAGTTTATTTTAACAAATACATGCCCAACAACTTTTTAGAAAGAAAATACTGACTTTTGTAAATCGTCCAAGAAACATCTATTTTTTACTGCTATTACTCATATTACAACTCTTATTAGGATCTTTTTTTGTCCTTTCTTCACTATTTTCAGAAGATGTCTTAAATTAAATGCATTCAATTAAATTAAAAATACATTATTGAATAACGAAATTACAAAATTCTTGAAACATCAGAGGGCAAGTCAAAAACAATAAAACTACTTAATTCTTCTCCATACCTCTGTTTAAGCATCAAAATTTGACTCAAGCAATATATATTTTTTCTGGACCCTTTGTATATAAGTATCTGACAACAGATGCAATATTTTTCCACAGTCCTAATACTTATGTCTAAAATGATATCAGTAAATATCTTCTGGTCTTATAGTATGCAGGATAATTAAAGGATGTCTTTTGATGTATTATACTGTACTATACTACTAGAGAATTATTAAAAAAGTATGACCAAAATAGTAGTGTTCCTGTTATGTACTACTTGATACTAAGGAGACTCTGCATTGTTTCAAAATAAGATACAGATTTCTGGGATACAGCTGTGAAAAAATGTTCTGTCTCAGAGACTACCCATTGGCTTCTCTGCTTGAGACTTCAGAAATGGAATTTGCTTCCTATATACACAGTGATAAATGTCAGCTTGGTATTAGTCATGCAGTACTGATTAGTACCTTAAATAATCCAGAGTGGAATGTAGAGAGGTTTCTGTTGAAGTAACTATTATATGGAAAAGGAGTTTCAACAAAATCAGCTACATTTCCATGTTAGAAAAACATACATATGGTTTGGCTTGTTGAAACAAAGAAAGCATTTTGTTTTGGCCTGAGTCATTATTAAACTACAACTTATGATGAGGCCTTGCAGACATTTAGTTCAAATATTTCAAATTGCCACTCTTTTCTTTCCAGGATATATGGTTTGTCTGTGCATCACGGAAAGCAGCTTGAACTTCCACAGTTTGAGATCGTTTGGTTAGTACCATTACATGTTTGTAGTACATCATTGAAAATGTAGGCCTAATTTGAGGTCTAAGACCAGAAAAAAGTGTTGAAAGAAGAAAGCTTTCAAGCTTAAAGTTCCATCTGAGAGTGTAGAAACTCAAAGACTGAATTTAGTATCAGATTGCCTCAAAACTTGATATCTTTGTTCAGGAATTTATCTTGGAATGTGCTAGTGCTATTTTTAATTATTTGTAATTGTTTATAAAACACTTCTTCTATCCTTTCCAGTTAATTTTAAAAAAGCAAAAAACTTGTAGAGAGCAGTCACTTAAGGCAGTCACTTTTCATTATTCTTGCAGTTGTAAATTATGGGGTTTGTGCCCTAAACTAACACATCCAGTAAAGAAGCTGTGAATTATGAGAATCACAGACCTTGTTGGCATGAGACGTGTAGGCTTAGAGATGTGATAAAACATAATGTGGACAAATAATGATATTATGACATAGCAGATCACCTTGTACTATTACAGGTCAGCGGAAAAAACCAGCCTGTCTTTATCTTAGAAGGATTATGTTTGTTGAAGACTTTCTGCAAACTGAAATCCACTCTGTAGCCTTTTTATGGATTAAAAATCTCATCCAATACCTACTCATTTTTTTATTCACTGAATGTTCTCTTTTCGTTTTTCCTCACCCCCATTTATTATATTCAAACAAAATTAAATTTAGTTTACTGGTAAACAGAAATAAGCTTTCTTACATTTTCTTTATAATTCTAGATTTTTTTAAAGTATTATTCCTAAGATTTCCAAAAATTAGGTTTCTATTTACAGATGAGTAGGTACTTTGTCTCCTCTGTTTCTTCCTGGTCACTGGTATCTTAAAAGAGGAATATTTTAAATATCATGCTACCTTTTGATTTTGTCCAGTTCAGTTTTCCTCCTTTTTTTTTTTAATTTTGCCAAATGTTTTAATCTCATGTATCTTCTTAATATCTGTTTGTGTTCTTCAATAGCAGCTGCACTTCAGGACCACTACAAGCTTCCTCACAGCAGCACCTTGTCGGCTCTAGCAGAGACCTCAGTAGTGGAAGCTGTGAAAAAAAGACTACACTCGTAGACTCCTCGTTTGCTGCAACATTTCTCAAGATACAGATATTTGAAGGCTACCTCAGCAGTTTTGACTCCTGAAAAGATCTCAACAATACCATACACAATAGTCAAGCATACCCCAATGTTTTCAGAAATAAGAACAGTTAGCATCCTCATGGCAAATTATGATTTCCCTATGTACAGCACTTTATTTGCATGTTAAGGGTAGTAGAAAGCACTATAAAAAATCAGTCACTTAAGAGATTATGTTAATCTGACATGTTTTCAAACATTGAATATGCTGATTAGCATATATTCAGTCTTGGAACATCTCTTTTCCTCGGGTGTATTCTTTTACTATGTGAATAGCACCTTGAAATAAGTTGCCTACTTGGCATTGTAAAATCTGGGCACATTTGAAATTTTGCAACATCCAAGCTTGACTTGGTTTCGGCTAGGGGTGCACGAGTAGGCAAACTGCAGTAGAAACAAAGCAGAAACTAACTAATTTACACTGATATGTTTTTGTACTTCTAACAACCAGGGCATCTGCTTAGATGTTTCCTGTACTTAGCTTTTCCTGACCATGTGTAGGTATATATGATTCACTAGAAAATTAATCAGATGTTCATTAACATTCCAGAGTCCCACAGCAAGCTGTTCATTAACCTGGTAGGTAAATGGCTATATTCATAATTCAGTCAACCCAGTTGATAGCCAATGGTATTTATGGAAAACAAAAGTCTGTGCAGATGTAATGTAAAAGCCTTTCATCTTCCAAACATTGGTTTCAAATTTCAGCTTCCTAGTCTTTTTCCAGTCTGTTTCAGAGGCATGAAACTAGATAGCAAATAGTCCTTAGCAAATAATACATTTGTTAAAAAAACACACCAAAGTTTGTTTATTGCCAAATTTTATAGAACATTCAAATTTTTTTTGAAAACTTACAGAAAGAAGAAGCTTTGAAAAGGTAAACATTTATCTCAAGGAACCATTCTGTTTTGTTTACTAGAGAAGAGTATTCTTTTGAACAGCTGTGATGGGTGTATCTAAGATTAGTAAAAAGCCACATGATATTTTTGGTTTCACATTATCCTGACTACTGCCAGCTTAAAATTAATGACTCATACTTCCTGATCAGGCTTCTTCTGACCAAAAATATTTCATTTTATTTATTATTAAGTTTTAATAGGCATTTGATTTTCTCTGTAAACACCCACCCATGAGATACTGTTCTGGATGTGAAGAACAAGCAGAACAGTGGAGGAATTCTAACTTGTGTTGATTCATGATACATCCAAAAGGTTAACAACAGATGTTTAAATAGAAACAGTGATGGGACTGAAAACTGTGGGATCATGTCAAAATTCTTCAAGTTGGAGATTAGCTGTGATTATTAATATCTTCTGGATCTGTAAGAAATTAGCAAGCAATACTAGTTGGAAACTAAGGAACTGTAAATGTAAAACACATTTACAAGGAGCCACTTGGAACTTTTAGCTAAAGGACTGAAGTTAAATCTCAGTTAATGAATCAGTTAAATCCCAGACAATGAAGTACTTCTTTTTATGTTCCTTGACACTGCGGGATTACTGTTCAAAAATGATTCTGTGAAAATAACTTCAGCAGTTATTAACTTTTTAATAACTTCTAAATATGGAGAGGACAGCTAGTGGAAGTTCAGACTGGTTTATTATGCATTTTCAAGCAGTGAGAGAAGGCAAACCAGTTAATGCCACTTTTGCAGTAGTTTATTATGGTTTAATATTTGGGTTTTGTCATGGTTTAGGCCCAGTGCATAACTGAGCACCATGATGCCACAAAAAAGGGCTAGTCAAAATAAGGACTGGGAGGGCTTCTCACCACTTAAACAGGTCACAGGCAAAAGATAGACTCATCATAAGGAATTTAAAAAAAAAAACAAAAACAAAACAATTTTAATTTGTTACCAACATCAGAGTAGAACAATGAGAAATACAACCAGATATTAAAATCAAAACACCTTCCCCCCACCCCTCCCTTCTTCCCAGGCTTAACTTTTGTTCCCAGTTTCTTCACCTCTCCCCCTCCCCCTTTGACTTGAGGCGCAGGGTGATGGGAGTGGGGTTTTGCAGTCGCTCTTCCCATCACATCACGTGCTTTCTTAGGAGTAGGGAAAAAAAAACAAACCTCAGCCCAGTGTCTCTCTCTCTGTTTCCACGTGGTCCCCTTTCCATAGGGGAAAAAAGTCCTCAAAAGTCCAATATGGGTCTGTCCACAGCTGCAGTTTCCCTCACACACAAAACTGCTTCAGCCCAAATCCACAAAACTCCAATTTAGGTCTGTCCATGGTCACAGTTCCCTCACACACGACCAGTTGACTCGGCTCTCGTCAAGGGCTGCAAAGGGGAAACCTGGGTTCTGCGTCCTCTTCCTCCTCCCTCTCCTTTCTTTCCTTCAAACCAACCTTGGTGTTCTTCAAAGTTGTTCTCCTTGGGCTCCACTCCTTTTCTCTGCTGCAAGTCTCTTCCAATGGTTATGGAGATCCCAGCTCTCTTTTTTTTTTTTCAGGATTAAACTGCAGTGGGGCTTAAGCTTAAGTTGTGGTCGGGGCCGGCCAAGCCCAGCCAGGCAAGGCCAGGGCCATGCCACTCCCACCTGGGGCCACGCTGGTCAGGGCCGGTGTCAGAGAGCGAGCGAGGCATGCCCTGCACCCCCCTTAAATACATGAATTCATAGGGGCGCTGATTGGCTTGGCCCTGGTCAGAGGTGGGTCTGACAAAGGCAAAGGGGGAGCTTTTCAGGTAGCTTCCTAAAGTGCCATCTCCATAGCCCTTCCCTCATTACCAAAGACACAACCAAAACCCCCTCACAGAAAACCCAATATAGTTTTTTTCCTTCAAAATTTTAAGTTAACTCAGGCACAAGAAACATTGCTAAAATCTGAGTGCTACAGAACTGAAATATTTGTGATTGATTCATGCTTTTTTTAAATAAGGATACAGAAATGAACCATTAAGGAATCTGTCCCAGGCTTAAGACTGAAGAATCAGTCACATTCAATCTGGGAGTTTAAATGGGAGATCAGATTACAATGGAACAAAACACTCAAAGTCGTATGAGAGACTCAGAATTAACTCTCTTAAAATTGAATTTGCCAAGCAAAGGAGTCATGAAGTCTAGACTGAAGTATGTGTAGCGTCTGCAATGCTTCAGTCCTGTAATAATAAAGATAATTCCAAATTATTAAAGGAAAAGAGAATCAGAAAGGTGTTTTCTGAGTTCAGAGTTGGAGCCACAAAGAAAAATAGCAAGACAAAACAAAGGGAATGTGCAGTGTTATACAAAACGAGACAATAGCCAGTGTTTTGGAAAAGATATGAGAGTTGCAATGGGTTTAGTAAGCATTTGAAAGAGCAAGAAGTATTTACACAGCACTGCAACAACAAAGTTTTAGCTTAAACATGGTATTTATAGCAGCAATAAATAGTCATTGAACAAAAAAGAACTGAATAATGAGCTTGAAAGTACAGAAGACATTTACTAAATCTAAGTAGAACAAGCCAATGGGCCAGGAGACTGCATTGAAGAAAGTCAAACATGTAAGAAAAAATAACATAATGAAATTCAAGGCTGACGAAGATCTTTTCCCCACTAAAAATGTATGAATGAAATGCCTTTTCTAATGAATTAGGAAAAGATTCCATGTATAATATTATGTGGTTGCAAAAGAAGGTTAAAAATATGTTAGGGCACTGGCCTCAGTAAATACGTATATTAATTGATGTGAGAATTAAAGCCTTTGTGGATATTCTTGAATAATTCAAAAAACACTGAGTAAAGGAATCTAATACATGCATTTCCAAATTTGGGGAACAAAAAGATAATCTCAGTGTTCAGGAAAACATGTAGCAATGGCAAGCACTATATTAATTAGTCATTACATGATAAAAATATATAGAACACATACATATACACAAAAAAAATGTCTGTTCACCTTTATAGGCTCTGAAATGCTAAAATGCCTTGTGTAAGGAAGTTTTCTCACTGTACACAAAGGGAGACTTTTTTAAAAAGACAGTTGTCTGCAAATATTTTTCTACAATTGATAAGTCAGCAAGCAAACTTGCATACTTCCCAGAGAAATACATATCATGAAAGGCAACAGTCATTTGATTGGCATTTGGTAAGCAAGATATTTCAAGGGAAGTAGTAACATTTTCCATCACAAAGAATGTATTAACATTTAAGAGAAAATGTTTTTATCTGAGTATAAAAACTGATAAAGTATTGAAAATGTTTTTGGAAAGGGTCATTCTGGTTAGTTAGGGCAAAATGCACAGAAAAAAATTTCATATGGTTGAAATTATTTTTCTTCTAGGTGTTTCTCTTTGACAAGAATAAGAACCAGTAGAATAACAATCTCTCATGCTGTCTTTCAGCAATAGTTTTCAAAATGTACAGATTTCTCATCAGTACACAACTGACTAAACGTATTTAACCTTTGCAATTTGGTAGTCTTCTGACAATGTTGGTCAGACAATAAAATATTAAATGTTTTCAGGGTTGTTTGCTTTTATATCTGTAATTGTGGTTGCTCTTTATAAATGTTCTCATAACAGATCCTTTCACATGCAAATCAAACTGTCTTTTTATAACAGTCTTACTGAAAATTATTATGCCCTCAGTGGTCTGGGACAGCATGAAGGTGACATATGTGTTCTCTAGGGGAAGGAATGGAACATCTGAATGCATGACAAGTCTTTGCTTCAGGAAAATAATACATCTTTGTGGCGAAAGAGAAATTAAGTGAATTTTATTTTGGTGTCATTTTGAAGAGGTGTCTTGGAGTGCATTCATGAATACAACAGAAATATAGAATATGAATCCTTTAGTGATGGCAGCTAGGCTTCTGACTCATCTTCTTTGCACTATGAGTATTAAACTCTAGAATGACAGGATTATACACTTTTTTAACCCATAAAAATATCAACGAGGTTTAACAATAGGAAAAAATTTCTTTTTCTTTTTCTGCATGCATATTGCTCTCATTGGTAGCAATGGGAATTAAGAAACATTGGAGAAGAAAATAGTCTTCTAAATACTTCCTTGAAATATTTAAGGTGAACCATTTACAAAACACAAGCCCAATACTTATATTTCATTATAAAGACCTGGTGGGACAGGTGAGACATGCCTTTTTACCTTATTTTTAAAAAATCAAAACAAAGCACATGCAAAACATGATGTCTGTAAATAAGAACATTCAATATATCTATGACAATAAGAAGCTTTCTTCATTTGCCATTTTAATTGATATTTATTCTCCAAAGTAGTGAGAATCTCACTTTTTGTTAAAAAAAAAGTTAGAAGAAAACCCCAGAATCATTGAATTGTCACTACATAAACTTTCTGATGAGGCTGTTCCTGTGCAGTAGTAGCATGGTGACATGATTTTCTCCCTTGTATCTGTCCGCTGTATAGCAAATATAGATGAGGACTGTTAGGTCTGACAAGGTCTGTGGGTCACACTTGTCTCTCACACTAGTAATAATCGGTGAAAACCTTTTGTATCTTCATCAGTACAGAAATAAATTAGTTCAGTGAGCAAAATCTAGCAGTATATGAGGGAAAAGAAACATTTTTCTCTGGTCTTCCATTTTTAATCCTTTAAAGTTTGTGGGTAAATTAATGGTTTATTTCAGTGCTGTTAAACTAGGCAAGTAAAATGAACCTAAATTTCAGTCTCCTATTGATTGCTTGTCCTAGTACCCATCTCAGCTGAATCTTACTTCACAAATGTACCTTGATGAAAATGATTCTGTACGTGGGTGTAAATCCACTATTTCTGCTACACAGAAAAAAACCAACACAATACAGTGACATTTCCTTCTTAGGATATTTATAAGGAAAAATACTGTCATGGTCGCTTATGCGGAAGTATAGAGTGCCAGAGACAGAAAACTGTTTCTCTGCAATTCAAAATGAGGGAACTTAGGCAGTACCAGGACACAGAGAAGTTTTATAAATTTATTAAGGTATGGTGAAAAATTGCATCTTGTGAAGCAGCTGTCCAACAGCAGACAGTATTTGTGAATTCTCCTTTTGTACCAGCTTTAATCAAGATAGTTGTTTTGAAAGCTTCTTCTTATGGGTGCCATAGTCAAAGGGAACTACTTCAAATCCTTGGATTTACTTGGTTTTCACATATTGTTTACTTTTCAAATACATTCTTCAAAATATAAATATTCCCAAGTTCAAGGTACAAAATGAAATTATATGAATGCAGTATCATGAAATGTTAATAGTACTATGTGACTGAACATTCACAGAAAATATTAAAAAAAAAAAAATAATCAACTGCTGAAATTACCCTTTCACGGATGCTAAGCTCCACTGATGGATGGAGGAGTATGTCTCTACAGACATACTGCAAAGCCCTTAAGCTCATTTTACATTTTAAAACATTCTAAATTTGCATCTATAACATACAGGCTATTGCATATAAAGTCTGTCTTATTAGCAGATTATTCTCTAGTGCTAACAATAATTTTATTCCTAGTTCACATGCACAGCACTACAGTAAGCCTAACCAATCAAAATCCAATTGTCAAGAGGCAAGAGAAATGTCTCTGTGCATATTACACTCCATCAGCTTTCTTAATCACTTGAAGTAAATAAATCTGAAGACTTGTAAAATGAATTTACATAAAATGCATTTTTGCTTCTTTCCCCTGTTATGAGAAATAGATTTTTATCTTTCAGTGCCTTCTCTGATACTAAGGATGATGGAAGATACCACAAAGTGTGTTATTCACCCTGCAGGACTTTGTGTCAAGGGTGGTTGTGAAACTGCAAGCCCTCAGTTTCCTCAGTGATCCACAGTAGATTTACATGACAGTATAACTGGGCTAAGAAAAATACTTCTGCTTGTAATCAGAGACTTGAAGGATCAATTCACAGAGAAAAGACTTTGGATGTGGATAATCCTGCATTTTTAGATTCTGTTGTGAACAGACAGGCAATGAAAAAGCAGTGAAAAACTAGGGATAGGCAGATTAAGGAGAATTAAGAAGGTAATAAAAAGTCTCTGGAGGTAATATTAAGAGTAATTTCTAAGGTTGAGCCAGGCAGCTTGACAGAAGGAGTTAATGCAAAAGTTTATTAATGGAGTTTCTCAGATCAATTGTAATGTCTGTTCAGCATGAATAGGAGATGTTGCCTTTGAGGACAGCAGCTCAAACTTCATTTTATGTTCAAGTATGTTAAGAGAGGGGGTTTCAGTAGGAGCGCGTATGTTGCCAAAGATCCAAAGCATAAGCTTAGGTACCTAAATCTAAGCAACCTGAAATTTTATAAGGGTTGCAAGGCAGCAAGTTAAAGAATATTTAAATGTTTCTGGAATTTAAAGCAAGTTATATATATCCAGTACTATTTAATTGCCCTATCTGTTACGTGATGAGATGGATTTGAATGCTGCCACTGACATTATTTTATAATGATAGAACATAGTGTGAGACAATGAAGAGGAAAATACAAATAAGCTTTTAAGAATAAGGATTGAATCTTTTATATCTAGCTGCACTGTTTTTCTCTTCCCCATCTCCCCCCAACCTCCCCCCTCCCCAGTAAGGTGGTAGCCCATATTGAATTGTATAGAAAAAACTGGCTTTGCTCTTATTTCTATGGTCCGGTTGGCACAGTAAGGAACCAGTTAAGTTTTCCTGGTTTTATATTCTGGTGTGTTCAGACCTCAATTTTTCCCATGCATCATGCACTGAGACCTCAAAGCTGCTGTAGGATTAGTGGTCTGTGTCAGCACTGATAATCAGTGCACAGGAGCTAAGTGTTCTTTATTTCAAACTTTCAGAACATTTTCATTTCTTTCCCTCTGTGTACCCTCTACATTGACACGGGTTCATTCATTTCTGTGAACTGAGTGAAAATACATGAATTTTGAGCATGTTGATTTGTATCTTGGGCTGGCTGCTGTGTGTCACCTCACAATTTCTTAGACTCAAGGCAAGAGAGAATTAACCAACGGTGTACAGAATTTATTAGCAAGGTAATTATGTACCTGTATATTAAATTACACCTTCTTAGTTACATCTGATGAACTTAGTATTGAATGATCACGATCTTTTGCAGGGTTGTTAATTGCCATCAGAATATAAAAACAATTATAGATTAAATACATTGCAGTCATTTCAATGGTGATAAAAATTAGGTTTTTCCCTTGATTTGTGACGGTCTTTTGGTGATAATATTATCTTTGCATTTCATTATTTGCATAGGAGGCATAGTTATACTCTTTGTTCACTTTTCGCTGGTTTGTAGGCTATCTCTGTATCATTCCGTATCAGGTATTCCTGATGCACTCTACTTTCCAGCTTCCACATCTTTACTCAAAAAGGGTAAATTAACTTTATCATAGGAGGTATAAGTTTCACCTTTCAAAGGAATGATTGTCTAAGAATTTATCTCTATTTTTCAAAAAGAAATTCCCTTCCTTCCTTCCTTCCTTCCTTCCTTCCTTCCTTCCTTCCTTCCTTCGTTCCTTCCATTACCCTCTCTTTCTTCCTCTCTCCTCTTCTCTCTCCTTTCTTCTTCTTTCCTTCTGAAAAGGATTAAATACACTTGCAACAAGAAAAGTTCTTTACAAGAGCAGCAGACAATAATATTGAAAAAGCTAACAAAAGAGAAACCTTTTTAAACAAAAGCTTCTGTTGCACTGTATTTTTAACAATGCAATACTGTCTTTGTATATATCTAAGAAAGGCTAAATAAGCAAAGTAACCCTCTGGGGAAAGAAAAAAATTATAGCTCAGATAGTACAGTTTATACTGTACCATACTGGAGTGTGTTTGGCATGATTACAGAAAAAAAAAGATGACTGCTTTAGTTGTTTTCTGATCTTTCTGCCGAAAGCATAAAAATATGATAACAAAATGGGTAGGAATAATTATCAGGAATTTTCACAGTAAACTAGAGAAAATGAAAACTCATGGTATCCATATCACTGAGGCTACATCTGTTGATAAATAGAGCAGCATTCCCTCAGTGTAGAGCAGGTTGCTGTATCCCCACTGCATAGCATTTGGTTCTGGAAGTGCTCTGGACTCCATCCAGGAGCTGTACGATAGTAAGACAGATTTATTTTCTCAGGACTTTTTTCCCCCTTTTCTCTTTTTTTTTCAGGTAAAAAACACTTCAAAAACTGGGAAGGCTCAGCTCATTTTTGCCCTCCTAGTGTGGAACTGAGTCACCACATTTCACATTTTGTTTTGTGGCATAAGGACATATAAGTACATCGTACAAAGCTCTTTGTGTTAAAGTTGAAGGGAGATGTGGAATGAAGGGATGCAATCCTTGAACACTTTTGTACCAATTGCTTATAGTAGTCATCCTTGGACTTAACTACCCCTAAGCTTTCTAGAAGAATGTCAATTAAAGGCTGTCCAAAAGTGGTCCAGAGAGTGACCTGACAATTAAACAGCCTGGATAATCAGACATCATCTAGTTGCATTAACTTCTTTTATTTAGCAGAGTTGACATGTTATTGCTAAGTAGACAAGCACCAATCAGCTACCAAGAATACATTGTCTGCACTTTACAGAATAGATGTCTCTTGCTCAATTGCTCTTCATGCACACATTAGTGTTTGCAGTAGTAGTATACGTTGCAAGATTCTGCAGTAACACCAATGTGTAACATGACATGCTGAATAGCAGTATCAAGTGATGTCATACAAAAAACTTAGTAAAACCAAACATTCAAGGAGAAACAGCACAATCTAATATAATGGTTTTGTCCATTTTTTAAACAAAGTGCTTGAAAATGGTCCTGTAATCTCCACAGTGAGTTTTCAGATAATTTGTGAAGCTCCTTGAAGCAAGAAAATAAGGTTGAGATTCTTCTACTGACTTGCTCATCTAACATAATAAATCTCTTTCTATTTAGGGAAGCACAATTGGCATTGTAAATCCAAATTATTCCACAGGCAGACTACAGGATACCTTGTTCTGGATTTCAGCTACTAGCATCTTGAGACACCCCAAACACCGTACAATGTTTTGCACCTCCAGATAATTTATAAAATTCACTGAAGACATTGAAATTGTGGAGCATTGATTTTTTTATTTTATCCAAAATAAGATGTCAAGTTGTTATGGTTTAAGGGTTAACAGCCTGAAAGGGAAGAACAGGTGGTGTCTGTAGTATCCTGGGTGGTCCGAGATCAGTACTGTTCCCTCCCCTTTCCAGCCACAGTCTATAAAAAAAACCAAGGAGGGCCGAGGTTTTCCGCGAGCTTTTCCTGGTTTCCTGGGCTGCTTCCTGTTGCATCTTGGAAAGGCTGGGCTACCCCCCGTGTGCTCGGCAGCATCCACCACCAGCCGCTTCCCACGGCACCACTGCGGTCCCTGGTGACGAGTCACAGTGGTCACAGCGGCCACGAGGCACTGCTTGGACGTTTCCACTCGGGACTACTGGGATCAGGTTTTGTATATAGTTAAATATCCTTTATCCCTTATTAATTCCCTTTTCCTTTCCCCTGTTGTTTTTAATTAAACTTGTTACAGTCTTAACTTCCAATCTTGTGCAAAGCATCTTTTCTCTATTTCCTTTTTTTAATCCTTCCCTGGGAGGGTAGGGGACAATAGAGAGAAAATCCTGCTCCCTGGGCTTGCCTTAAGCCTTAAACGGAGGCACAAGTGCAATGAAAGAGCGAGCTTTTTATTTTATGTTAAGTTAAACACTGGAATCTGCCTCAGCTGGGAACACAAATTACAAATGTATGACTGAGCTTGGTAAATTAACTTTATCTGGTTTACTTACTGTGTTTGGTGGTGTTTGTTTTTTTTCCCTAATGATATGCAGGAAAGATAAGTGTCCTGAAGTAACTCATCTAAGCTTAAAAAAATGATGATGGTTTTCATTAGCAAAGACAATGCTAAACATCATAAGATAATTTATTAATAATAGTTTATTCTATGTATTTATGTAGTTGGAAACTACAAAAAAGACTTTAGACCAAAATAATGCATATGAATAAAACCATACATATTTAAAGGTCTTAGTAAAACCAGCTGTAGTAATATAGTATAACAGCAGTAACAATAAGTCATTTTTAATGTTATAGTCCCTTCAAAATACTTCAGAAGGGAGAAATATGCAATTATGCTTATTTTTCATTTGGAGATAACAATAGCTTGTAGGGGTTTACATATATATATACGAAAATAACAAGCCTTGTAGCTCCATAATCCCTACAGCAAGTAAGGGGGTCACATTAAAAATCCTTTTGGGCTGCCAAGGTACATTTTGTGTTTCCTAGAAGAATTATTTAAGCATCAGTTCATAGGTGAGGGTGAAAAAGGAATGTGTGGTAATGGTACTATTTTCAGACATGTTGCTACTGTGAAACAAGCAATGCAAAACTGTAACAGGCCTGCTCTTGCTGATATTTGTTAGGTACGATGACAGGATTTAAAGATCGTTTTATATGGAACAAATCCTGGGTGTCAGTTTAGACAAGAACTAAGCATGTGTAGAACTGTAATATATATAACACATAGGAAACATTCTGATCAGAGAAAATCTTAATGTACTTTATATACATCAGATTCGCCAGTACATAATTTACATACTCCAGTATTCCTTTATATACCTAATCCCTTATTTCTTTCTAGTTTCAAGTCTCATTTTGAAAAATGTTTCAGTTGAGGATTCAACAGACAGCATTATGATGCATAGCACTGCTACGTCTAAAATGTAGGTACTCAAAACTGAATTTGCAGTGCTGGTTTTGGTGCCTATATACAACTACAGGAACCAAGCAACACACCAAATACAGGAACCTAAGTTAGTAGTCAAAGCAGCCAACATGTTGAGTGTTGGATTTTTAAGTGGCCCTGTATGAAATGTGGATCTGAAATTTGGAAGCTGAAGCAGCTTCCTGGGTATTCAGAGTTCTGCTTTCTTTCTGAGAGCAAGACACTACTGAATATCAGCTTCCTCCTTTACTATGTCTTGTTGCTGGAGCCTTCCCACGAAAGCTGCAAGCCAGAAATTAGAGTATGACAGAAAGTTTTCTCTGATAAGCTTTCCTCAAGGTAACTCTGCACATTCCACATGAATGATGCCTAATGCCTTGTTGAATACCTGACCTAATCTTTTAGGAGCCTAATTTCAATTACCTTTCACACTTGAATGCCTGCCTTCTGCAAGTTGGTACTTTTGCAATTTTGAAAAGGTTATACCTTTCTGGCAGTGAGCCCACATGCCAAAAAGTTCTGATAGGTTTATTGCACACCAGACAGTATTTTTTGTACTCTCTCATGGTCTAAGATAGTTTACAATGCACGGCAAGTGGCTACAGGATTAGGAAAAGCATTGCTTTTACAGCTTTCATTTTGTCAAAGCCCAGTGTCTAATATTGTTTCCTGTTTGGAACTTGATAGCTGTTTTTACTGCTGTGCAGTGTTCTTCCTTTTTGTGCAACAGCTGTTGTCTTAGCTGTGACCTAGGGACTTGCCATGCTTATGTCACAATCCTCTGCAGTTCCAGTGAAAAAGACTAGGTCTACACCTGGGGGCTAGAAAAGACTCATATCCTCTACAATTGAGCACAAAGGGGAGATACACAAGACATGCTCAGTGTTGGGTTAAGCACACACTGTGGACAGCAAATTCCCTGAACTATATTTTCTCCCAGAAGCACTTGGGTATTAAATTCTTTATGATTTCCTCAAATGAGCTAACAGCTGATACAATCCTTCCTAACCCATCTCATATAATAAAACAATAGCAACCTTGTGTGTTCTTCTCTGCCCATCTGTCTCATGATGTCATTTGTGAACTTTCCTCCATCCCTAACATGCTTGAGGAAAGATTTTTCCAAATAGCCTTTACAAAATAAGCTAATTTTGCTAAAAAACCTACATTTGCTTCTTATTGTTGTGCATCACTAAGACTTTTAAAATACACTGATATATGAATGTATTTTTTTTTACTAGATGGAATGCAATTTTGTTAAGGAAAGAAAGAAAAGAAAAAAAGATTCAGTTTAAAGGTAGAAGACAATGTCTGTCACTCAGCTAAGCTACAGCAATAAGGCTGTCTTGGAAGTCTCATACCAACTAGGGGAAATAAAAAGAACAAGACAAGATTAAAGAAAAATACCTATCCCCCAAAAAAAACCCAGAAAAATTACCCTTGGGGCTATTTTGTTGTTATTGTTGAGGATGATTTGGGGTTTTGTATGTTTGGTTTGTTTGGTTTTTTTTTCTCTTTAATATCAGGAGGGGTTCTAGCCACTCTCCTTAAGTTTAAAATAATTGTGAGATACCATTAGTCTTTCTTATGTAAGCAGGTAATAGGAGATTGCCAAACTAAGCACATATTAAGAGAGTTAGAGCAGAAACTCAGCTGGGTGACTCTGGGGATTTCTCTAGGAACAAACATAGAGGTTAGAACATTAATCAGTAAGTTGTGTGAGAAACTACAGAGAGATTGGAAAAAAATGCATTATGACAGTAGGAGATAGTGAAAGCAATGGTGTACAAAACCCGAGAGCAAAAACATGCAATCAGATTATCATGGTTTAACAAGGTACTCCTTGTCATCAGAACACAGGTAGTTGTTAGTGATCGAAGGAAGATGATGAAGCAAATCCTACTATTCAGTAAACACTGGAACAGAATACACACCGCGTGTCAGTGCTGTCAATTCAAAGCAGGCTGTCTCCCAAAGGATACAGCATAGGTGTGGAAGGGCAATTAGAATACAAAGACTAAAGAATGCTACACTGTAAATCTGACACACCTGAAAAATAGCTACAGGCAACTGAGGGATGGATTTCATAAACTAACTTCATAGAATTACAAGAGACTTACCTGTCTTTTAAATAAGTAGACTAAGCCAGCCATAACTGTTAGATGATGTGTCTTAACATAAGCCACAGTGAGACCGCACTGGAGTAAATTACTTCATGACACATATGGACTCCAGCTAAGGATATGGAGAAAGATAGCTATTGTGCGTCAGTTTAGTGTAGTAATGGTACTTGGAACGTAAATCATGAAACAATGAAGAAAAAGGTTTTTACTTTATGTGCAAAGGAAGTTAGCTCTGTGACTAAAAAAAAAACCCACAACAAACAACAAAAAAACCCCAAAAACCAAACTCATACAAAAGCAAAACCAAACTTTTCTGCCTTTAATGCTTTAGTTTGTGCTATAAGAAATTATAATTTTGAACACTTATTTTACATTAATATTTTACATTAATATTAATATCGGAGGCCACTGAGGCAAAGAGCTCCAGAGTGGAGGATTGCACCATGGGACCTTTCCTGAAGCAGCAAAACCACGGCTAAACCCACTAAATCTGCAAAGGCAGAAGCACAGGGAGCAAGGATAACCCTACCCCCCATCTCCCAGAGAGGCAAGGGAGTGCTGCAGAAGAAAGGCTGCTCTGACTCACTGTGGGCAGAGTCAAGGGTGACCACACCCCCACCGTCATTGAAAGAGCCCCTGGAAGGCAGTGTGTCGCTGCCTACTCAGCACAGGCAGGAACAAGGACAGGCAGGTAAAAGCTCAGCCGTGGTCTCCACCCGGTGGAGAGTCGGGATCCCAACACTTACTAGAAAGGATGTGAGAACCCAGGCATAGAAACCATGAAAAGATGCAGCTGTTCAGGCCACAGGCTGTAAGGAGTGCCAGATGCTTTCTCTAACAACCGGTGGCAGTTATGAGAACTGCTGCATGTGTTGTGAACAGGTGGATGACCTTCTCAGCTTGGTGGTGGAGCTATGGGAGGAAATTGAAAGGTTAAGGAGTGTTAGGGAGGCAGAATATGCTCTGCCCTCCTTGAAACAAAAATGGGAGCATCCAACGTTAAGTGCTCCTTCTGTCATGCTGAAGGTGGAAACACAAATGGAGAGAGTGAATGGAGGGTAGTCCAAGAAGGACAGGGAACTTCTTGAAAGAGTCCAGTACAGAGCCACAAAGATGACTGAGAGAGTGGAGCATCTCCCTTATGAGGAGCGGCTGAGGGAGCTGGGTCTCTAGCTTGAAGAGGAGGCTGAAGGGTGACTTCATTCATGTTTATAAATTTGTAAAGGGCGAGTGTCAGGAGGAAGGAGCCAGGCTCTTCTCAGTGATAGCCAATGACACAACAAGGGGAAATGGGATCAAGCTGGATCATAGGAGGTTGAATCTGAACATGAGGAAAAACGTTTTTACTGTTGGGGTTACAGAGCACTGAAACAGGCTGCGCAGAGAGGTTGTGGAGTCTCCTTCTCTGGAGACATTCAAAACCCGC
>NW_010194212.1:6213-36417 GCF_000695765.1 Mesitornis unicolor | reverse complement strand
TGGCAGGGGGATTGGACTAGATGATCTTTTGAGGTCCCTTCCAACTTCTAATATTCTGTGATTCTGTGTAGTTCAAGGTCAGGGCAGCAGGTAGACTCTCTCCTTGCCCACCTTGCCACCCCCCAGGTGCCACTAAACAATAGGTATGAGGCTCTGGTTGAGGAATGCCCAACAAATGAGGACATGGACAATGGGCAATCTACATCAGAGCAGCCTCAACAGTCAGGCCTACCGCCTGCATCACAACCTCCTCCATAAAGAAGAAAAGAAGGGTTATTGTTGTAGGTGACTCTGTTCTGAGGGGAACAGAGGGTCCCATATGCCGAGTAGACCCTCTCTACAGAGAGGTATACTCTCTCCCTGGAGCCTGGGTTAAGGATGTTACTAGGAGAACTCCCAGCCTGGTAAGGTTCATTGATTACTACCCACTCCTGATTTTCCAGGTGGGTGGTGAAGAAACCACAACTTACAGTGCACAAACAGTAAAGAAAGACTTCAGAGCATTGGGACAGTTAGTCAGGGAATCTAGGGTGCAGGTTGTTTTTATTTATCTCCTTCCAGTTGCCAGCAGTGACATAGGAAGGAACAGAAGGATACAATCCATAAACATCCATAAACATGTGGCTCCGTGGCTGGTGTCACAGCCACGATTTTGGGTTTTTTGATAATGGGATAATGTACATGACACCAGATATGCTGGAAGCTAATGTGAGGCACTTTTCTCAAAGAGGGAAGAGGATCTTTGCCCGAGAGATTGCAGGGCTGATTGACAGAGCTTTAAACTAGATATGAAAGGGGACAGGGATAATGATATCAAGATCGGCTGTGACAAGTGGCAGGATGACACACCAGGGTTGGAGGGATGGGGTGATAGTAAGGACCTTCAGCCTGTTTCCCTGAGGCATGCAGTGGGTGCTGCAGCACAGGCAAAGTCTTAGAGACAAGCCAGAGGCTCCTGAAGTGATAGGAGCCAAAAGGGTAACTTCCACAAAACACCTTGGGGACGGAAGGGGTGTCCATCTAAGAAAGTGACATGGGCGGCAGCAGAGCTGAAATGCCTCTACACCAATGCATGCAACATGGGCAAGAAGCAGGAGGAGTTGGAAGATATTGTGCTACAGGAAAGCTACAGCATAGTGGCAATTACTTGGTAGGATGAATCCCATGACTGCAGTGTGGCTATCAATGGCTACAAGCTCTTCAGAAGGGACAGGATAGGAAGGAGGGGTGGTGGTGTTGCTCTCTATGTTAAGAAATGGATAAAGTGTGAAGAACTGTTTCTAAAGAATAGCCATGAGCAGGTTGAAAGCTTATGGGTAGGAATTAGGGACCATGCCAACCAAGGGAGCCTTGTGGTTGGTGTCCACTACAGGCCACCCAATCAAGTGGAGCCTATCAAGGAAGCCTTCTTTCTCCAGCTCCAAGAGGCATTGAGCTCACAGGCTTTCATCCTGCTGGGAGATTTCAACCACCTTGACATTTGTTCGAAAAGTAGCATGGCAAGATGTTAGCAATCCAAGACACTGCTGGAGTGCCTTGGTGACAGTTTTCAAAGACAGAAAATAGCCCTACTTGAGGGGAAACGATTTTGAACCTGGTGGTCACCAATGCAAGTGAGCTAATCAGGGATGTCATGATTGAGGGAGCCTGGGATGTAGGAATCATGCGCTGGTGCAGTTCACTGTTCTACGGCGTATGAGTCATATGAGAAGCATATTCAGGACCCTGTAATTCAGGAAAGACAACTTCCAACTGTTCAAGGAGTTAGTCAATAGGACCCCTTGGAAAATGGCCCTAAAGGACAAAGGAGCTCAACAGAGCTGGCAGATCTTTAAGAAGGCTTTCCATGAGCACAGGAGCTCTTGATCCCCAAGTGTAGGAAATCGGGCAGGGAAGGCAGGAGACCAGCATGGATGAGTCAAGACCTACTGACCAAACTAAAAGGCAAGATGGAACTGCATAGGCAGTGGAAGCAGGGACTAGTATCCTGGGAAGAGTACAGGGATGTTGCCTGGGTGTGTAGGGACGAGGTCAGGAAGGCCAAGGTACAGCTGTAGCTGAACTTGGCAAGGGATGTCAGCAAAAATAAGAAGGGCTTCTACAGATATGACAAACAGAAGAGGAAGGCTAAAGAAAGTGTCCCCACTCTGATGAGCAACAGTGGTGAACTGGTAACTACAGACGAGGAAAAGGCTGAGGTTCTCAACAGCTTTTTGCCTCAGTCTTCACTGGCAACCTCTCCTCTCATAGCTATTGAGTTGACCCACAAGGCAGGAACCAGGGAGAAAAAGTCCCTCCCACTGTAAGTGAAGACAAGGTTCGTAACCATCTTAGGAACCTGACCATGCACAAGTCCATGGGACCTGATGAGATGCATCTGAGAGTCCTGCAGGAATTGGCTGATGTAGTTACTAAGCCACTCTCCATGATATTTGAAAAGTCATGGCAGTCAGGTGAAGTCCCTAGTGACTGGAAGAAAGGAAACATCACACCCATTTTTAAAAAGAGTAGAAAGGAGGACCCTAGGAGCTACCTACCTGTCAGCCTCACCTCTGTGCCTGGGAAGATCATGGAACAGATCCTCCTAGAAGCTATGCTGAGGCACATGGAAGACAGGGAGGTGATCTGAGACAGCCAGAATGGCTTTACTAGGGGCAAGTCCTGCCTGACCAACCTAGTGGCTTTCTACAGTGGTGTAACTGCATCAGTAGACAAGGGAAGAGCTCTGGATGTCATCTATCTGGATTTCTGCAAGGCCCTTGACATCGACAACACATTCTTCAAGTTGGAGAGGTATGGATTTGATGGGTGGACTGTTCAGTGGATAAGGAATTGGCTGGATGGTTTCATTCAGAGAGTAGTGGTCAATGGTTCGATGTCCAGATGGTGACAAGTGGTGCCCCTTAAGGGTCTGTGCTGGGGCCAGGGCTGTTCAATAACTTCATTAATGATATTGACAGTGGGATTGAGTGCACCCTCAGGAGGTTAGCTGATGATGCCGTGCTGGGTGGTGAGGTTAACATGCCAGAGGGAAGGGATGCCATCCAGAGGAATCTGATCATGCTGGAGAAGTGGGCCCAGGTGAACCTCATGAGGTTCAACAAGGCCAAGTACAGAGTCCTGCACCTGGGTCGCGTCAATCTTCATTAGCAATACAGGCTAGGAGTTGATGTGCTGGAAAGCAGCCCTGAGGAAAAGGACTTGGGGGTACTGGTGGATGAAAAGCTGGACATGAGCCACCAATGTGCATCTGCAGCCCAGAAGGCCAACCGTATCCTGGGCTGCATCGAAAGAAGTGTGGCCAGCAGATCAAGGAAGGTGATTCTGTCCCTCTGCTCTGGTGAGACCTCTTGTGGAGTACTGCGTCCAGCTTTGGAGTCCGCAGCATAAAAAGGACATTGAAGTACTGGAGCGTGTGCAGAGGAAAGCCATGAAGATGATCAAAGGGCTGAAGCACCTTTTCTACGAAGACAGGCTGAGAGAGCTGGGATTGTTCAGCCTGGAGAATAGAAGGCTCCGAGGGGACCTTATAGCAACCTTCCAATACCTGAAATGTGTCTATGAGAAAGCTGGGGAATAATTGTTCACTAGGGCATGTAGCGATAGGATGAGGGGTAATGGTTTTAAACTAGAAAAGGGTGGATTTAAGTTGAGTATTAGGAAAAAGTTTTTCAATATGAGGGTGGTAGATCACTGGAACCGGTTGCCCAGAGAGATGGTGGAGGGTCTATCCCTGGAGATATTCAAGGTCATGCCTGATGATGCTCTGAGCGACCTGATCTAGTAACATTGTCCCTGCTTACTGCAGGGGAGGTAGAGTAGATGATCTTTAAAGCTCCCTTTCAATCCAATACATTCTATGATTCTATGAATTCTATGATTCTTTCCAAATCCAGCTGGCTCTATGTTCTACCCTAATGCAAACACCCTACAAGATCAAAATCTTATCTATTTTACTGAGTCCTAAAAAGAAACTTCATCTTCACTTGAAATCACTGTTGTCCTAAATGCATAATAGATGTAATATTTTCTCTGCAGAATTTGTGAATAAAAGTTTTTGTATGAATGAAATTTATTTTTATTATCCTAATTATACTGATATAGTTAAATCACTTAAACTTCTTCAATTAGTATAAATTTAAATACATTATAAAAACATTTTTATGATTTTACAACTAAAAGATATTTAATATAGAATATACTGTTCTTATATTAAGATCAAACATCTAGCAGAATAATTACAATAGTACAAAAGTATTTAAAAGAAGTCCATGGAGAAAAATGATGAGTAGGGGGAGACAATATCCCTTATCTTTCTGGGAGCTGTAAATCTTAACTAGATAGCTTCCAAAAGATTACAGAAAGAACCTATGTCAGAGCTAGAAGCTCAGAAATTCAGCCTGTATCTTGTGAATCTTTTAATAGCTCTTAGAAAATACCATCTTTTCTCATGGGTCACTTTTAGGACTGGTATTGTGAATATGAGTTTATGATAGATTGTATCAAATTGAAATCTGAGTTATTAAAGTCAATACCATAACAGTATTGAGGTTTGCCTTGTTGCAGCTGCTGTGAATTTGGTCTATGCAAATACTTCAAATGAGAGTTCTGATTCTTCTCTCAAGTATTTATGTGTCAGTCATGATAATATTGGAACTGATTATATACTAGACCTATGTGCATTTAGTTGAAGGGAAATGAATTAGTCTTTGTGTTTATCTTTATCATTGCTTACTTTCCTTATAACCTGTAGACAATACCAAGGTGATACATGGATATTTAGTCAGTGTAGAGGCACATTAAAGGAATTCTATTTAGTATTTTGTGCAAGTCTACTGATTGTCAGGTTGAACAAGATATGCTCCATGGCAAAATATGGCAAAATACTGCGAGGTAACATCTGAGATTTCAAATAAAAATTTTCATGACCCACTGTAGCTTCTGTTGAACTTTACATATATTTGTTTTGTTTTCTTTTTGTTTTGATACGTTGTAAACTAATAGAGATACAAAAATATAAAAATTAATATTTTTGAAACTTACTTGAAACATATTTGGAACTTGCTAAAATACAGATGTTTCCATGTTTCACAGAATAGACATCTAAACATAGCTGAAATGAATTCTTCTCTTCCTGTGAAACAGAAAGTTGAGCGGAATCCATTTCACTATGAGGAAACTTTCTCTTTCATATGTTCAGATGTTTACTTCTGAGCTAGTTGATGTAGGAACCCTTTATAATCAGTGCAGATAAGTAGAGTTCAATTCACCTGATCTGGTTTAGATGCTGAATTTAGACTGAGATGAATGGTGTTAGCCAACTTACAAAATGAGCTGAATAGGCCAAAAATGCCAATTTCAATTTTTAAAATGAAATTTGGATGAGTGATGTCTATGCTTACACTGTAGACATCTACATGTGATTAGATGAACTCCACTCAACATATCTACACTACTCCATGCTTTATAGAAAAGATTGATCTATTTGTGCCTTATGTGCATATTCCAGAAAGAAAAACATTATGTCTACTTTATATCTCAATATTGATCCGTGTCCTCCACTACTCGACTGTAGTGTTGCTAGCCCAGGCTGGCACCCCGACCACTGCAGTAAAACTGTGCAGATGTACAGAATTGGGTCCACGCAGTTTATTGTATTTCTGTTTTATATAAGGGGCAGGATTATCACATTCCCTTTTCCTTTGAACAGATGTCCAAGAATGCTTTTAGTCTGTCTCCATTTTGAGGATTCCCTTTGGACAGAGCCCTTAGGGATTATTTTAATGGAAAGGTTAAATGATGATAGACACCCATTTCACATGAATGTTTTTCTACAAAAACAAGCCAAAACCTAGTGTCTTTGGAAGTTCAGGGTATTTGAGCTAGTGGTCTTGATGGTTATATGATATGATATGCTATGCTGTCAATTTTTAGTTTGATTTTCAGCATATACTCATACATATTTCTGCAAGTGATGAAAATGGCTGAATTCAGAATGGTCGTCAGACTGAGTGGAAGTTACAGTTTCGCAAAAAGTGAAGATGTGTGCAGAGCTTCAGGTCTGTAGTAGGTTAGGGCTGGAAGATACTGTCTCAGGAAAAAAGGTACCTTTCCTGTGTAACAGGTGATGGCTTTGGACTCACAGTTTGAAAGTCAACAGGTATCAGGGAGTCAGGGTAAATTGATTGCTGACATTTTTCAGAGGGTAAAGGTACCATTGATATGCTGATTTAGGAAGGCTTTGTTGTCTGTCAGGACTATTCATCTGTTGGGTTTCTTGGTTTGCAGGCAACTGATGCATTTTTTCTTCACAGCAATACTGGTATCAGACTGCAGACCCCTTCATTTTAGTTAAGTACAATCAGAATTTTAATTTAATTTTCTTCTTTCTGAACATCTCATACATTAATGAAAAGACAAGAACAGATATTCAGTCTCAGCAGTACAGGTTAGCTTCTAATTAACATTATTTATTTACTTATATTAGTTATTCTTTACTTTTTGGCACATTTAGCACCTGTGCTCAAAGAATCTTAGTAGAATTCTGATAGTATGGAATCATATATTTTGTATCAGAACTGCTTTAACCATAACACAAGTATACTTATTATTTAGTCTCTATTTACATTTAGATTAAAGAAACCCAAACCAAACCCAAAAGCAAAACCAAAAAAACTCAAAAAACAACTTATTTGCAGTATTTTTCACCAGATACTTTTTACGGATTTCCATAGGCCAGGCTGTTCACAGTAAAATGGAAGTAATCATTGGTAATAACCGAAATAAAATAGCATTAAGACTTGAAGTAGTGCAGTCTCACCTGCCTTCATGCCTTTGGGTGAAAGCAGTAACAATGGAGTAATAGAAAGCACTCAAATTTGATTATACATAGAAAAAAACTCTATTTGCTTATACATAAACAGCTATGAAGAATGAGATGGAGAACTCTTTAGGTTTTCTGTAGAAGGCTGAACCTAGAATTAACCAAGTCAGATGGAAATTTTCATTCACTCAATAGCATTAAAACTATTAAGGAATTCTTTTAACTTTGCTGATCTGTCTTTCTTCTGCCATTCTTTTCTGTTTCATAGGAAGGAGGCTGTTCAGTTTTGGCTCATGCCAGCCTCTAAAATTCATTCTGGATTAATCATCCTGGAGTGAGCTCTCTACGCTCCCTTTCTGGGTTGTGCAGCCATTCCTCAGCTTCCACTCAGAACCCATACAAGAGACATAAAAATCTAACAGTGGCTTATTGTAATTGAAGTATGTCATACCTCAGAGCATAGTTTTAATTTAAATCATACTTTACCTACAATCTCATGTTCAACATAACCATTGCTTCTAAATAGAAAGGAACAAAATATTATTATAAGGAAAACATGTTTCATTCTGTCTTTATCAGGTTGTTTTTAATTTCCTGAGTCTATGGAAAGAATATACACCCAAAATACATAATATTTAATTAGCAGAAATGTTATTCTTTGGTATATTTTTCCAAAATAGTGAAAAAACATATTTTCTGCGACATAAAAGACAAAATTTAACATTTCTTGTTCAGTTTAAAATGTACACTGTTTTTTCTCTTCCAAGTCCCTACCTGTTAGCTGTTTTCAAGTTAGTTTTAAGGTAAAATCTTTCTGAAGTCTCTGGCTGTTATTTATGTACTAATTGTTTTTTAGGTTTCTTTAACAGGAATAAATTATATGATTTTATGATTTTTGCATAAATTTTTCTCTTCTATTTGGTGCCAGTGTATATGAATCCAAATAATTAATTTTGTTTGTCAGAAATAAGAATAATAATTTCATTATGCATAAGTTCAAAAATCACACTTCTATAAATTGCAGGGTTTCTACTTGCTAGATTACTTACTTGCTAGAAGCAGATTTATTAAGACACAACACAAATTCAAAATATTTTTTTTCCAAGTTTTTAAATAACAGAAATCATAAGGACTTGCTCAGACATTTGCTATTACCATAGATTTATCTTTTTTTTTCTTAGAGAATTTCTTATGCAAGGAAATTTGATGAAAATGACTTGAATACTTCACAATATACCCAGAAACTCAAATACACATTCCTTCTCCCAGAAGAGCATGTTAAGTTTTAGAGTTCTGAATATTGCTAGAGTACATACAGATTTTTTATTTGAGGGGATATTATTTACAAAATAAATATTTGTTCTCATTAGTTAGGGCCTTAACTTGGCAAAATAGCATTCTATGTTCAGGGGAGAAGATAAGCTTGTTCTTGCATCTAGCTTCATTTATATTTTACTTTTGCATAGATCTGATTATTAACATTCTCAGAAAATCACATGGAATAATTTTAATAATCTTTATTAATAAGCAGTAACCAGGCTCCCTGATGTTTCTCTTCTTCTGATGCATCTGAAGATACATGTTATTCTTCAACAGAGCCATTTATGGTGAAATTCATAAGCATAAGCTTCCTGCAAGATAAGATGACAAGAGAGCTTTTAAAGATAATTGTGCTACTTTACTGACATAATAGGCAGAAACACATTTCCTCATGTTACCTATTACCATATACTTTCAATCACTGCATTTTTTACCTTTTCAGATCAGCTTCAAATCCTTAGACTTATCTAAAGGGCTAGAGATTCCAGGTCCATAAAGGTTGTCACTGATAGACATAATACAATAAATGAAGTAGTTTTTCGGAACCAATTCTGAAATCTAATTCAGGATGTAACTCTTGGTATAAAATAGCCGCAAAGGTCAGACTGTGCAAAAGTATTCCTTTGAGGTGGCGAGGATCAGAGATTGGATTGCTGCTTTTGCTTCAGTATCAGGAATCTGTTTTTCAGAAACTTCCTCCTAGGAATTATCTTTAAATGGCTTGTATTTTATTCTTTTTAATTTCTTTATTGTCTATGTACCTTGGTAGAGATTTTACATTATGGGGTGCTCAAAGCCTTTTAAAGTTAAAAGAAACACCTCCATTGATGCTGATGATCTGGATTGTTTCCTTTTTTGGATACAATATTTGAAGTTTTGCAAAATGCATGGAAATAAAAGAAACTGCTTTGTGATTAGGATTTTAATAAAACACAGAAAATGTTATTTAAACCTAGATAATTCATAGCCAGAGGAACTGACATCCAGAATGCTGAAATATGTGTGAATGCTGTTTGAATTAACACTTTTTTTCCCAGATAAAGACTGAATTATTTCAGAATCTGTTCCTCCCTTCCTCTCTATCTAGCTCTTAATCTAGACTTCCATTAACTTTCATTTTACCAAACTTTCCCTTAGCTTCCAGGAGTGCTTTTATGTTTTCCTAAGGACATGTACCACCCAGTGAAACACTTGTCTTTTATGTTTCACTTTCTGTTTTGCCTTCACTTATTTGTATTTTCTTCTATTGTTATTTTCATGTGCTTGCTGTCACTGCAGAGATGTTTTCTTGTTATTTCTCTTCAATGCAGTATACATTATGTGGGATTTTTTTTCCTCTGTATTTTCTTCCTTACTGACTTTGCTTCTGACACTGTTACAAGCTGTAAAATGCTGCAATTGTCACTTCCTTTTCCACGACTGAGCAGACAAAACATAGGTTTTTGCAGCTCATGCACTTGACATAAAAAGTAACAGGGACAGGGTGTTTTTGCAAACTGCAAATGTTCATTGTAGTCAGTATTATCCTTCAACTTCGGTACCTTACTAGTCAGTCTGCAGAAACTGTCACAGTGCTTCATACTTCAAGAAGACAAAAATATTAAAAGTATGTCATATCCACTCACAGTATAAGCAAATCAACAGTAATTTTAAAAACATTCAAATAAAACTGTTGGCAGAATTTTTGAAAAGTTAAAATTCAGAAAGTAATGACTGCTGCAAAATTTGAGTAAGCAGAACTAAAGAAACCATGAGAGTGAATCAATTATTTTGGGACTAGTTAACACTAATAGCATGTATCTATCTATGCCTAACATGAAAGATGTTTGCACTACAGTCCTCTATTTTTTAAATCAATATCTTTTCCTATTTTATATTTGTTATTGGTTTTTTTTATGCTGTCATATCCTTGATGTTGTCCTACATTGGTCTTCAGAATCTGTGTTGTCTAGATTTGAAGAGCTGTTGTCAGTCTGTGCTTAATCTCTGAATTTTAAATTGCAAACTCTGCATTTGTAATTGCAAATAATTATTTCATTATCTAAAGAGCAAACATTCCTAGATCCATGTTTTACTTCTATAATAAATATGAAATTTTATCTAAATTTGAGTTAGAAATAATGTAAAGGCTTTTTTTATGTCATTTCATTTAGGAGGACCTGGAGGCATGTTTCTAGGAATTTTTTTTCTTATTTTTATGATATAGCAACTACATGGAGTATTAGGTCTTCTTTTAAAAATGAACAAGAATAATCATTGTTGCACAGACCTTGTCATCAGATAGGTGATCTGCAAATTTGTCACTAATATAAACCTAATATATTTGAGGAAACTACAGTGTATTTTAAAAAGTGATAGCTAATGACGTGCGTTGATGCGTCTGTGCTTAATTTAAATGTACCCACTGGTAACAGCTGCTGCTGAAAAAAGGAGCACAGGTACCTCAACTGACAAATGGTTGCAGAACAGAGGAAGGAGTTATTAGGAGTTGCTCCTTTTTTCATTAAATGAGCACCATGGGTTTGCTGTGCTGCAAAGACAGAAATTTTAAGCTAAATTCTGTGCTGTTGACAGAAAAAGCAAAAAGCCTTAATTTCTCATTGTCATGCACAATATACATTGCACAAAAAATCTCTCAGGATATTACTTAACATTTACAGTATAATGTTGTGACTGAGAATAGGATTAATCTAAAATGTCGGAAAGATTTAAGTGTGGGATTGAGTTGCAGGTTCTAGACACTTCAATTTGAGAGTCACATGCAGGTGTCTAAATATGAACGAAATGTTCAAATTCTGAGTGAAGTCCAGAGATATTCAAGCGGCCCTTAACACTCAAATATTAAACAGAGCAGTCAGAAGTGTCATAGCATATACAAGAGGTGACATTCATATTGACTGATAACCAGAAGCCAGGTGTTTATGCTAGGACATCTCACAGAGCATTTGTTATGGTTTAAGAGTTACCAGCCTGAAAGGGAAGGACAGGTGGTGTCTGTGTCTGTAGGGCCCTGAGGGGTCCGAGATCAGTATTGTTCCCTCCTCTTTCTGGTCACAGTCTATAAAACACTGAGGAGGTCCGAGGTTTTTCCAGGCTTTTCCTGGCTTCCTGGGCTGCTTCCTGTCGCATCTCGGGACGGCTGGGCCTACCTCCACGTGCTTGACAGTATCCACCACCATCCGCTCCCGGCACCGCTCCGGTCCCTGGTGATGAGTCACAGCAGTCACAGCGACCACAAGGCACTGCTTAGACACTTCCACTTGGGACAACTGGGACTGGGTTTTGTATATAGTTAAATATCCTTTGTCCCTTATTACTTCCCTTTTCCTTTCCCCTGTTGTTTTTCATGAAACTTGTTACAGTCGTAACTTCCAACCTTGTGCAAAGCATCTTTTTCTCTACTCCCTCTCTTATTTTAATCCTCCCCCTAGGAGGGTAGGGGACAATAGATAGAGAATCCTTCTCTCTGAGCCTTAAACAGAGACACGATAATTGGCGCCCAATGTGGGGATCGAGTTTGGAAATTAATTTTTATTATTATTTCCCCAACGAGACAAGTTGGAAGTTAATACTACAATGTCTTTTGTAACTGTACTTCTGCGAGTCCTGTTACAGGATGATTTTGTGACCTCTGTTAATGTTGTCTTGGTATTGGTCATGCTGTCATGCCCTGTCTCCATATTATATTGTCATATATTTTGGACTGCGATGGATGCGGGCTTGAGTTGGGTTAAGGCTTTGCCTGAGTACCTTGGCCACTACCTCATGAACATGCTTATAAAAAATGATTCTGTTCCTTCGCCTGGCAAGCTTGAGACACAGCGATTTGGAGGAAGGAACCAGAACCAGAACAGTTTAGATATAATACATAATTAACACTGCATGACAAATCAACTGCTGTAGCAAAAGTATTAGCAATATTCCAGCTAGATAAAACTGTAGTCATAGTAATCTGTTCAGATCTAAAGTGGGTATGTCATGCTTCAATTACTTTCACTAAGACTGTACTGCAAATTGGTTTTGCAATTACCAAAACCCCTAACAGTATCAGAAGTTACCATCACATACACAGGTGAAATATAGAAGTTGGAGAGAAAAAATCCATTCATGTAATGAAACAGAGATACAGAAACAATTTTTTTTTCTTTATATCAGTAGAATAGGTGAAGCAGCTAAGGAAGCTTTATTTATACTCTCTCCTGTGATTTCTACAGGTGAAAAAAAAAACAGCTTACAAGAAAAAAAAGCTGCTTACAGCTAGCTTTTCCAAATTCCACGATGGCCAAGACATGAATAGCATATAATAACCAATTGCTTGGTTTATTTCAAAAGCAGTCCTCCAGTCTAAGCAGAGTGTTGGATTTCTAGTTAAGTCCTGTACTCCTAGGGACCTTCAGAAAGGTTAAATTGCTGGAGAATACCTCAAACAATAGACATCAATCAAGATATTTTTTTTTAAATAATTAACGTATTACCCAACACAGCAAGTATTGCCTACTACCTGGTATTACCACAGACGTGGTGAAAAGAAACATAATAGTAAGCTCCATTAAAAGTCATGGTAAGAGAAGCTATAAGTTTTATTTGTATTGTACTGTGGCATCTGAGAGGCCCTGCACTGTGGATGAAGACCATCATAATGGTCTATTTACGGCTGGACTCAATGGTCTTAAAGGTCTTTTCCAACTTAAATGATTCTATGATTGTATAATCCTATAAGGAAACATTGTTATTATAGTTGGAGAGCGAATAATTTTTGTTGAAGAAGGAAAATTGTGAATTATTGAGAATCAGATTTTTATAAAGAGAAAATGTGATTTATGAACAAAATGTAAAGTTGTTGGTTTCTTTTTTTAATACAAACACGTACTTCTATCAGGAGATGGAATTTAGGACACTTAAGTGTCCTAGTTTTACTAGGATTGAATTGTAGAGTTCTATTTTCTGTTGAGCATGTTACATTTGAATTAAATAAATCAAATATTTTAAGAATAATGTATGTGGATAAATAGAGTTATAACGATAGAAGTAGTTATGTTAAGGCTTGATTTTAGGGCAGGCCTTGATTGGGAAACCTGCCCTGGGAAACTTTGTGCTAGGAATAGAGCATAGATAAGATAGAAACAATGTTTAAAGGATTCAACAGAGCATAGCAGAGTGTTGTTAGTGATTTGTTGTTAGTGGTAGAGTTAAAATATAACATACCAAAGGAATTATGGTGGTGGGAGTTAAGTTAGATAAATTATGGTGGTGGGAGTTAAGTCAGATAAATAAACTCATAGAAACTCATAGTCTTAAGCAAGCTAAGCATGTAAGATTTATAGCCTAGGGGGAACATGTAACTGTTTGTAACCTGTTATCTGAACCCGTTATCTCTATGATGAATGTAACTGTTTGTAACCAAGAAAACTGTATTTTTGCACGTAGGCTAAGTTGTAACAAGGTATAAAAGCTGAAACCAGAATGAGGGTCTTTGGGATCCTGACTTTGGACGATAGTCCTCAGGTCCCTGGGCCCTGAATAAAGCACCGCATAAACTGACACTCTGTTAGTTTGTGTTCTTTGTTCTACGGGCAACAAGCAGAGCTGCATATCTGAGAGAATTGTGGTGTTTGATTTAGTGAAAGCAAGTTGGCATTATAGTGTTTGCTGGGTTAGAGTGATTTTCCTTATGGTAGCTGATGAGACTTTGTTTTAGCCTCATGCTAAGAAGCATGTTGATAGCACACCAATGATGTGGTTGTTGCTAAGTAATGTTTACACTAGCTCAAGGACTGTTTTTCAATTTTTGCCTGCTCCTGTGCTCCTAGTTTTTTTGGTTTTTTTTTTTTTTTTTTTTTTTAACCACCCTTCTCTCTGCACAAGAGGTTTGATGAAGTGCAAGGCTAGGCTTTTCTGTGACAGATGACCCAGGACAGATGACATGGGTGTGATGTGATCCAAGCTGACCAACAGAACATATCATAATGTATTCCATACCATAAACGTCACAGTCACTATAAATTGTGGAGTTTGCTGGGGATGACCCACTTCGACAGATGGCAGCTGTCTCCAGAAGGTCAAGTTCATTCAGTTCCTAAGGGTTAGCCCATCCCTGTAGTGTTTTGGTTTATTTTAATTATTTAATTGCCTTATCTCAGCCCATGAGTTCTCTCACTTTTACTCTTAGTCTCTCCTGCATATCACTGGGGAGGCGGGGCGTGAGTGTGCAATGAATGGTGTTTGGCTACTTGCAGGGCTAAACTATGACAGTGTTAAACTTTATGTTTTATTCTCTTACGGTGTGGAAATAAAGAATTTTTTTCTTGTGTTATGTCACACTACTGTACTTAAAGATCCAGAAATGGTCTACCGTTTCACAAATATTGTTTCTTAAACTCAAGGCAACATCACTTGAAAATGCCACTGAGCAGATTCTAAAGCAGTTTGGGAACATAATCAGTGTTTCTAGGAGAGGTTATATAGAAATGTAATCAACAAAGATCTTTCTGGTTAAAATGGGCTGTTTATGATGTGTCACAGTGAAAATAGTTAGCAGGTAAAACTACTGCTCTGATTAATCTAATTACAGTATTATGGGAAGAGGTGGTTAAGAAAAGGACTTCTAATTTATGCTATGTTACAGTCAACTTGTAAATTCTGTAAGAGAGCTGCTGAAACATGCAATGTAAAACAGGAATTTTATTTCCTTGAAGGTGTTACAATGATGCACTCCTCTTTTCATATTTCATTTTTTGAAAAATGAAAATGAAAATGGGGGGGGAGGAAGAGGCAGGACTAAGCCTTCATAACACTCTCTTTACTTGTACACGAAAGCTGTATTCTTGCACAGAAGGAGCATAGCTACCTGCAAATCCAGTTGTGGCTCGTTACAAGCAGTGTTCCACCGGGCTGAGTTTTGGGGCCACTTCAGTTTAATATCCTTATCAATGATCTGGATGAGAGAATTGAGTGTACTTTCAGTAAGTTTGCAGGCAGCACCAAGTTAGGTGGGACTGTTGATCTGATCGAGGGTAGGAAGGCATTTCAGGGGGACCCAGATAGGCTGGATCTATGGGATGAGGCCAGTTATATGAAGTTTAACAAGGCCAAGTGCTATGTCTTGCACTTGGGTCACAACAACCCCATGCAACACTACAGGCTTGGGGAAGAGGGCTCGGAAAGCTACTAGGCAGAAAAGGACCTGGGAGTGCTGCTTGACAGCTGACTGAACATGAGCCAGCAGTGTGCCCAGGTGGATAAGAAGGCTAACAGCATCCTGGCTTGTATCAGAAATACTGTGACCAGCAGGGGTAGGAAAGTGATCATGCTCCTGGGACTCGGCACTGGTGAGGCCACACCTCAAATACTGTGTTCACTTTTGAGCTCCTCACTTTGGGCTCCTCACTCCTCATTGAGGCACTTAAACATGTTGAGAGAAGGGCAACAAAATTGGTGAAGGGTCTGGAGAGCAAGTCTTATGAGAAGCGGCTGAGGGAACTGGGATTGCTTAGTCTGGAGAAGAGGAAGCTGAAGGGAGACCTTATCATTGTCTACAACTACCTGAAAGGAGGTTGTAGTGAAGTAGGTATTGGTCTCCTCTCCCAAGTAACTAACTACAGGATAAGAGAAAATGGCCTCAAGTTGTGCCAGGGGAGGGTTAGATTATGAAAAAATTATCTACTGAAAGAGCTGTCAAGCATTTGAACAGGCTGCCCAAGGAAGTGGTCAAGTCAGCATCCCTGGAGGTGTTCAAAAGATGTGTAGATGTGGCACTTCAGAATATGGTTTAGAGGGCATGGTGGTGCTGGTTTAACAGTTGGACTTGTTGATCTTAGAGGACTCTTCCAACCTTAATGATTCTGTGATTCTATACATCCTGTTCAAAACTAAACAAATACTCCCATGCCCCTAAACCAGAAAGTATTTTTTCTATCTTTCTTCTATTAAAGGAAAGGCTGGGATACAACATGACTGTCTTATTTATTTCCATACAAGAATTATGAAGTTTATTTCCACTGTTTGGTAGTTGTTGCTGTTTTTTTCTTTGTTTTTTGTTTGTTTGTTTGGGGTTTTTTTAATCCTTTTACCCAATTTGCCTGATTTCAAAATATAACTTCTGCACTTCATTTATGGCTCAACTCAATACAAGATTTGGATTCTACCTACCTACTTTCCTGTCTAACTACTTACATAATGCAGACAGCCTTCAGTTTACTGGAACTGTATTTCCTTTTCTATATTTATTTTAATTCTAAATATCAAATATTGTCTCAGCTAAAAAGAACTGACCCTGTATTTCCAGTATGTCTTTAGAGGCAATGTTTATTTAACATGACTCAGTTACAGCTCTTTTAAACATGACCTGAACATCTGATAAGGATCTTTTCTGGATGAATCTGTTCTTTAAGCTACAAACAAATATCACTCAAAAAGGATCAAAAGTGTCTCTGAAATCACAGTATTCCCTTACTAGCCTTATCATTACTGTGTAACTGCTGATGCTTTCTTTTCCTTTCTGCAAATTCTAGGAGACTTATGACAGGTGAGTCTTCCCACTTTTAAAAAAGTTTTTGAAGTTTAAACAGTTTTACAAAACATCTATAAAGGCTTTATATTATTTTTAATGTCTTATTAGTACCATATTCTGTCGTACCATAAAATAATTTTCTTTTTCTCACATTATTTGGATAGGAAGAGAAAGACCTTCTTTTCTTCTTCTTTTTTTTTTTTTTCCTTTCCATTTGTGTATTTGTGCAAGGTAACTCCAGACTTTCAATATATATATAGTAAATTATATCCAAAATTAACTGAAATTCTCTAAACTCTATTAAAAAGCAGTGCTGTCTAAGTCTACTGATAATTTACTTTGTGGACTTTCTTCCCTTCTTTCATTTATCCAAGTGCTAATTTTAATTTAATTTTTTCTGTGTAAGGACTCATGGTACTCAAGAGTAGAGACAATAAATTTTTTATGAAAATTAACTTTTTAACAATATCCTTCTGTAGAAAAAAATAGGACCACACCAGCAATGAGTACAGTGGGATAATAGACTCTTTTGTCTGGTTGGTTATACTGTGTTTGATGCACACCAGCATGCGATTTGCCCTCTTGACTGCCAGGGCACATTGCTGACTCATATTGAGCCCACTGTCAACAAGCACCCCTAGATTCCTTTCTGTAGGGCTGCTGTCCAGCCGCTCATCTCCCAGTTAATACTTGTACACAGCATTACTCCATCCTAGCTGCAGAGTCCAGCATTTGGACTTGTTAAATTTCATCCCATTAATGTTTGCCCAATGCTACAATATATCTCGATCCCTCTGCAAGGCATCACGTCCCTCAACAGAGTCAGCAGCACCTCCCAGTATCATCAGCAAACTTGCTAATGGTGCATCCAACTTGATAAATATATTGAACAAAACCAGCCCTTGGACTGAACCTTGAGGAACACCACTGTTGACTGGTCACCAGGCAGATGTAGCCCAATTCACTACAACCCTTTGAGCTTTGCTGTTCTGCCAGTTCATCACACCTAGCCCATCATGAACCTGTTCAGCCCACAGTTGGATAACTTGTCCAGAAAGATGCTTTGAGGGACAGCATCAAAAGCCTTGCTAAAATCTAGAAAAATTACATCCATCTTCCCTTCCTCCACTAGGCAGGTTACCTTATCATAGAAGGATATTTGTGAACCCATGTTGATTATGCCTGATGATTGGATTATTCTTTAAATGCCTTTCAACAGTACCCAGTGTAAGCTTCTCCATATTTTTTCCAGTAACTTAGGTTCTGTAGTTCCCTGCGTCTTCCTTCCCACCCTTTTTGTAAATTGGAATAACATTGGCTAGCATCCGGTCAGCAGGGACCTCCCCAAAGTCCCAAGACCTTTGGTAGATGATCAGGTGAGGTCCTGTCATAACATCTGCTAGTTGCTTCAGTAATATCAGATGAATCCCATCGGGTCTTGTGGTCTTGTGAACACACAGCTGATTCAGCTGGTCCTTTAAAATTTCAGTGTTCATCAATAGAAAGTCACTGTACCCACACTCATGGTTCTCTGACTCAGGGGACAGGACAGCTCAAAGTCTATCAGTATTACTAAAGACTGAGGCAAAATAAGCATTGAATGCCTCAGCTTTTTTTTAATCCCTATTAGTCAGATGATTATCTCCATAAGTATCGGTCCAATGTTTTTTTTAGAAGATTTTTAATAGTAAGATACTTTAAAAAAGCCCTTTTCTTGATTCATGAGGTTTCTCACTTTTGCCCTTTTGATTCTCTCTCACATCCCACTGCGGCGGGAGTGAGTGAGCAGTGTGTGGGTCTTAGCTGCATACCAGGATTAAACCACAACAACCCATACTCAAAACACTTCTCAAATCTGCTGGAATTCCTAAACAAATAAACATCATTGAAGGTTGCAGATCAGGGAAGATGCAACTTCACTGAATGCTCCATCCCAGCCTGAACATCACAATACTGCTACTACATAGTCCTGTTAAATGTTAATTATTTTATTTCTGAAGTACTGTAAAAGCTGCCATGGATGCCAAAACCAAACTCTAAACAGAATTAAACTGCACAGCTACTACAAGACAGTAGTATAAGTACCACTGATATACAGCTAGCCCTTTTAGCACCGGCATCCTTCTGGCTTCTTCTCTCTACCAGATAATTATTATCATCTTTCAGCTCTGCAACACCCCCATTGCTTTTACTGATCCACTGACTCATTCTACAGTAGCCATGGTCTCCTAGAGAATGGGACTGTAGTCTGTGTCACAATGACTGGGTCTTGCTGCTTTTTCAGTAATTAGGACAATCTAAAAGGACAACTGCCTCTTATTTACAACATCAGCCTAAGGACAAAGAAACACACACAGCACCAGCCTGCACCCCTTAGTGGTCTTACAGGGCTGTAAGATCCCCCACAGCCATGGGGAAATGGGGCTTCTCAATACTGTCCACCCTCTCTGAGATACACCACAAAATCCAGTTTGTGGTTCATCGGCCCATCTGGGTTCTTCTGGTTCACACAGTCTTTATTGGGATAATTTTTGGGTCTTTTTCTTTGTTTACCCATGCAAATGTTCTCCTGAAGCTGGCTTTATTTAATGGCTTTCTATTTTTGCAGATATGCTAGGACCAAAGTCTGCCCCAGTAATACTGAACAATCATCCTTTTTGACTGGATCTGTATGTGCGAGCCTCTGAGTTTGGCTCAAAGGACTGTGCTTTTCTTTATACATAACAGGAGCTGCACCAGGGGCCCCTACAAGGGTTCCACAGCCTTTGGGCATGTTCCCACTCATCCATGTGTCTCCCAGCCTTTTGTCTTCTTGAAATGTCCCCCACACCAGAGATATGTCAGCTTTCTCTGCAGCTTGGTAAAGTGAGGGACCCTGAACCTGCCTTTTAATTTTTTAATTAATTCCTATCCACATTTAAACTTTAATTATTCATTCTATTAGTTCCTATTAAATAATAGTTTATCTATTTTATAACTATGTTTTATGGTTATACATATTTAATTTCTAGAGGCCTACAAATGTACATTTAAAAATATAGATTCCCCTATATACACATATAGAAGTATATATGAAAAATAGTATGTCAATGTACAAACATGGTTATAAATATTTGTATATCCCCTTACATATATTTCTATAGATGCATATACTCTATTTCTCATGTATAAATTTTTTTAATATCTGAACACTTCCTTTTCCAAAGGAATCAGACAGCTGATGACTGGGCTGCCTGAGAGCACGTGGATGTGACAATGTCAAGAAACATCTGCCAGCCAGTCACAGTGAAGTATGAAAACACATGAGGAGCAATGCTGTCAAAAGTGATGGTCTCCTTGTATGTAATGCTAGAGTACTTTCTTTTTTGATGTGCTTCTAGGTACACTGGTAGGGGAATTTTAACCTGCCAGCCAGCCAATGACAAGGATGCCTGAGAACACGTGGTATGTCACTATCAAGAAATGCCATCAGCCAATCACAGAGAAGTATGACACTTAACACAACAGCAGCTCTCGGTCATTAAATGGCAGGCAAATCAAAATGGCAGATCCTGTGTATGAAGTAGAAGGACCCCTGGATCTGATGTACTTCTGGGGTAAACCCATACAGATGGCTGTTCCGGCCAGCCACTCACAACAGAGCAAATGACTGGGAAAAAGGAGTGACTTCCAGGACAAATGGCCCCTTAGGCTGCTGGGAGGAGGCAGGGCTTCTGACGGACTCGTGGGCAAGGTTCTTCTGGCTTATGATGTTATGTGTCAGAGGCATCTCTACTAAGGATAATTCCAGGTAACTTGGCAGAATGTTTTTAAATATTTTCTAGATAAATTGACCTATCATTTTGTCAGTGAATACAGTTAGTGTCAGTTAGTAAGAGGCAATTGCTTTACAGCTATATTTATTAGCAGATTTTGAGTCAAAAAAGTCATTGGTATTTCTGCATGTATACTGAAGTATAAATATGCCCAAGATATGTTACTGAGCCTACATTTAGGAATGAAGTGGTTTTATATTATTATATAGATCTGTTATGGACAGCATAATTCATTTTACCATTATATGAAGATTTAATTTCTAATCCAGTACTAAAGAAACCCATTTATTCAAATATTTGAAATAGCATCGAATCTCAACAGTGTCTATAGGAAGTGATTCAGCCATGGCCCTACTCTTTTGATTTGAAATAAAGCTCTGAATATGTAATAATTTAAGGAAGGACTGAAGTATTGGACCACTTTTTGCATAGAAAAAAAAGATTAGGAAAAAACCCAAATCAGTAAAAAGTAGATTAGAAAAAAACCCCAGTAGATTAGAAAGACAGTCCAACTCCCAGAATTATACTTCAGACTGCCATACTCTGTATGAAAATAAGTTTCTGTCAGTAATCATTACCATTCTCAAGGCATTTGCTTCTAAAGTGAATATAAAACTGTTTGGCAATGCTTTAGATCTCTTAGGCTGCATTCTGAAGCATGAAATGTTTGTTTCTTGGGAATATGTTTTGTTTGACTTCGAATCTCTATTTTCGCACTTTTAATAGTAAATTGCACTCTAGTTCAATTTTAGTGTTATTTGTTAAAAAGAGGTTATATCTTGGTATTTGGGCTCAATTATTGTGTTTTAGCTTTGTGCATGGTATAATCACTACATACTTTTTACAAAGCTGTTAAAATACATTCTTTAGAGGCTAGTAAAACATCCTACAGATCTTTTGTAATACAATTCAGTCTGGTGACAGTTGAGTTTTGAAAAAAAAGCACTAGTTGTACAGTTAAGAAAAGCTTCCCCCCATCCCCATCCATTTTGGAAAGCTATAATATCAATGTAACAAGAAAGGTTCTAATTAGTAAAAAACGTTGTAGTGGATATTATGTGTACAAACATGTTAATGCATATGTAAAGAAAGAAAAGGTTCAGAGTGTGTTGCCTATTCATCTGGTTCATCTGCTTGAAATGTAGTATTTGTGAAGCAAAAAAGCACCCTAAAGGTTGTGGGTTTTTTAGGGCAAAGGAAAAATACAGTGACATTTCTGAAGCAGGATGAACCTTTAATGTGCACTGAACACCATAAAATGTGTTTCTCAGTAGAATTCTCTTCTTTTCCAGAAGATAAAGTATAATATGAGCTTCAGCACCTCTGCTTTAGGCTCTTAAGTCGTCCTTTATGTAACATCTAAAGGCATGCATTTGAGTAATCCAAACTTTCTAAGAACACTGGCTACAGCCAAAGAAGAGAAGTACACTTCTTCACAGGATGTTTCAGGACATCTAAGTTAGATAATTCTCTTTTTTCCTTTGACTGCATAGGGAACTGGCATAAAATAATTAAGTGACTGTAGGTGATAAATGTGAGCAACTTGGAAATGGCCAGTAACTACCCATAGATAACATTAAATAAATAGCTTTATCAGAACAGGTAGCTGATTCAGAGGTATGTGGTAAATCCTTCCTGTCCACACAAGAAGGAGAATTCCTGGTCTTCCCTGGATGATGGCTACAGAGGAAAAGAAACTTCCTTTTCCATGAACTTTTGTTGACTAAGGAATTCATCCCAGATAAGGAATGTGAGTTTTAGATCTACCTCAGCCTGAGGAAACTCTATCTTGCCAAGAAAACAAACCAAACCAAACCAAACCAGAACAAAACAAAATAAAACAAACAAACAAACAAAACCAAAAAAAGCGCAACAAGCTACACAACAGTTTGCAAGAACTTCACTTGCATTTTCCCCACTAACTATGGCTCACTGTGCAACAAAAAGACTTCAAAGTTTATGGGATGAAAAATACATGGAATTGAATGAGCAAGAGAGAATGTGAATATGGAGCTCCTAATACAGAAGATATCTATGGGAGAATTACTTCCTAGAAGCTACATCTATACAAGGAAGTTAAACCGTGTTTGCGAGCATTCTCAGTCATTGGAACACATTCTTTTATAATAGGCAAATGTTAGAAAATTCTCCAGGATGATTTTGGCACGTGCCAACTGGCAGTCTCCCACAGGAGTCTGGATGTTACTCTGGCATCAGAGTTTGCTAGGGACAATTTCAAGAAGAATTCTGCATAAAGGCACCCAACTCTGGAGACAAACTTGCTAGCATTGATGCTGACTGCTCATTGCCACCCAGTGCTGGTGCCCACGTATATTCATGGGCACACATAATTTACTGTTTTATAACCAGTAGCCAAAAAGTTTTCATTATTAAGTCTTTCCCCAGTGCTCTTAATGTTCTTTATCCTAATAATAAAAATAAGAATAAAAAGGAAGAACAGACATACTACCTAGAAAAAGGAGACCGAAGATGTTTCTGCCCAGGCTTCTGCATTTATTTTGTTCTCACTGGGTCATCATATAGTTAAGTTTTTCTATTTATTTCTTTTGTTCTGGACCCATGGATCTTAAATGGAGAGAGACATACAAGCTAGTAAAATAAGTTGGTAATCTACCTTATTTAATCTGGTTTTAGAGATGAAAAAATAAATTTGCATAAGAATCTAAGTTTCAGGTTTTAAGAGTGACTGAAGCCATAAATCAGTTGGTTTGTAAAATAATTTTCAGCTTCTCTTTCATGACATTTGAAGTTTCACATTAAATGACAGACTCCTATGCTGACCTAATTTCTGGTTGGAAAAACTTGTTAATGCTCTTCTCATCTGTATATAATAAGGTATCATTCAGTTCTTAACCATGTGCATCTCTCATTAGTGTAAATTGAATTAATCACAGGAGAGTTACACTATGAATTTAACCTATGACAAATAGCAAGGATCCCCAGTTGATTAGAGGGCTTTAAATCCTAATCATTCACAATTAAATCAATGGAAGGAATTAGTTCATCTGAAAAGATGCCTAGTATATTGTAAGCAATACTTAATCTTATCATTCTATCATTTTGGCTCTTTTTACATATTGTTCTACCCATATTGGATGCTCATATTTTCTTTTACTTCATTAAATGCCTATTAGGATGATGCTGGAGACTTCTTATTCGCTCTTTCGTAATTTCTGACTTCTTTTACTGCTACCCATTGATGTGTTGTTTGGGGTTTTGTTTGTTTATTTGTTTTTTTCTTCTAAAAATGCACTTCAAATTTTAACTCCTGTGAGATAGCAATAGATAATCATGTTTAAAATACAGTTGCGAAAAGCAGCCTGGTATGATGCAGGGCTTTCCCGTGTGCTACCCAACTTTGTCAGAAGCCTGGTCTTTTTACTTAAATAGTAGTGAAACTACTGAAGCAATGAAAATACTGAGCTACGGTGTTCTTTGCCTATGTAAAGAATACATTGAAGCTCTAAGAAATTTTAGCTAGAAAAGAGCTAGGAAAAAGTTGATCAATATGGGGGTTCTAGATCACTGCAATGGGTTGCCCAGAGAGGTAGTGGAGGTCTCATGCCTGGAGATATTCAAAGTCATGCTTGATGGGGCTCTGAGCAATCTCATCTAGTAACATTGTCTCTGCTTACAGCAGAGGCTTTGGACTAGATCTTTAAAGGTCCCTTCCAACCCAATATATACTGTGATTCTATTATTTTTATTTTTATTTTTTTTTTAAGAAACAAACCAAAAGTCCATGGGGCCTGACGACAACCATCTGCGGGTCCTAAGAGAACTGAAGGATGAAATTATCAGACTGCTGTCCATCATATTTGAAAGGTTGTGGCAGTCTGGGGAAGTTCCTGATGACTGGAAAAGGGGAACACCCCCCATTTTAAAAAAGGAAAAAAAGGAAGACCCAGGAAACCATCAGCCAGTCTCACCTCTGTGCCTGGCAAGATCATGCAACAGCTCCTCCTGAAGACTCTCCTAAGGCACATGGAGCATAAGGATGTGGCGTCTGGTGGTAATCAACATGGCTTTACCAAGGGCAAATCATGCCTCATTAATTTGGTGACGTTTCATGATGGAGTTACAGCTTCAGTGGATAAGGGAAGAGCAACTGATGTTATCTACCTGGACTTATGCAAAGCATTCAGCATTGTCCCAGATGACATACTGGTCATGAAGCTGGAGAAATGTGGATTTGATGGATGGACCACTAGCTGAGTAAGGAATTGGCTGGATGATTGCACTCAGAGATTTGAGGTCAATAGCTGAATGTCCAAATGGAGACCCATGATGAGTGGTGTTCCCCAGGGATTGATATTGGGACTGGTACTGTTTAACATCTTTGTCAGTGACATGGAGAGTGAAATCGAGTGCACCCTCAACAAGTTTGCGGATTACACCAAGCTGGACAGTATGATTGACATGCTGGAAGGAAGTGATGCCATCCAGAGGGACCTGAACAGGCTGGAGAGGTGAGCCCATGTCAACTTCATGAAGTTCAGCAAGGCCAAGTGCAAGGTTCTGCACCTGGGTAGAGGCAATCCCAAGCACAGATACAGGCTAGGTGGAAAATAGCTCTAGAGCAGTCCTGAGGAGAAGGACCTGGGGCTGTGGGTCAATGAAAAACTCAACATGAGCCGGCAATGTGTGCTTGCAGCCTGGAAGGCCAAACATATCCTGGGTTGCATCAAAAGAAGTGTGGCCAGCAGGTCAAGGGAGGTGTTTCTACCCCTCTACTCTGCTCTAGTGAGACCCCACCTGGAGTACTGCATCCAGTTCTGGGGCCCCGAGCATAAGAAGGACATGCAGCTGTTGGAGCAGGTCTACAGGAGGGCCACGAAGATGATCAGAGGGTTGGAGCACGTCCCCTCTGAGCACCAACTGGGAGAGATGGGGCTATTCAGCCTGGACAAGAGAAGGCTCCAAGGGGACTTTATTGCAGCCTTCCAGTTCCTGAAGAGATCCCACATGAAAGCTGAGGAGAGACTTTTTACAAGGGCAGGTAGTGATAGAATGAGGGGGAATACTTTTAAACTGTAAGAGGGTATATTTAGATTAGATATTAGGAAGAAAATCTTTACTGTGTGGGTGGTGAGACACTGGAACAGGTTTCCTAGGGAAGTTGTGGACACCTCCTCCCTGGAAGTGTTGAAGGTCAGGTTAGACAGGGCTTTGAGCAAGCTGGTCTAGTGGGAGGTGTCCCTGTCATGGCAGGGGTGTTGGACTAGATGATCTTTAAGGACCCTTCCAATCTAAACTGTTCTATGATTCTATAATAAAACTCTTTCGTTTTTCTATCTTGTACATCTTTTCTTTTTGTTAGTTATTTTATTTTGGATTTTTGTTTTGACATCTTCAGAATGCAAATTCATATCTGAGAACACTTTTTTGATTTACAGAGTGAATCGAGAAAGTCTGTTCAAGAATGACCCTGTTTAGTAGTTTCCTACAATGTTTTTCTTATTACATGCCCTGAATTAGCTTTACTTGTTTCGTATAAGGTCATGAAGTAAAGTGTTAAAAATTGGTTACAATTACCAGTAATGTAGCACAGTAACTGGTAATGAAATATTGGTACAGAAATGAGATACTTCAGTCCTAGGTAATTGAGCCAATGTTTTTCAGTGAATGACCTAAATTCTTTATGCTTTTGGTGATTATCTAAAAAAAGACAGAAGGAATATTAGAAAGCGATAAAATACAGCTCTCAAGATTTATAAGCCTCCTGAGAACTTCTGACCTTGAAAGAATCAAGGAAAAAATTGAATCAGGCACACATAGAAAGGGCAAAGCTCTTACAAGACTGACAAATTTCCATGTATTTGCTTCATGTTGTAGTATAGAAAGTTCTGCATTAATTTAAGTGCTCAGTGGATGAAGTAAATACAAGAAATAACAGGGATCACCAATTTTAGTGGTTGTTAACATGTTTTTGGAAAAAGGTATGTTTCTGTCACCCTACTTAATGGCATAGAAATAAAACCAATCTACAGAAATATGCATGTATAAAACTATTCTGTGCCCTCATATAGAAATATAACCAGATTAATAAAAGCATGAGGGCAAAATTCTGTCTCTGCAGAAATCAAAGACAGGACTCCCATGAGTTCTGTATATGTATGTACTGGGTGATGAGTAACTGAGTGATTATTCATTTCTTTTCCAGGTACCTTTTCCACAAATTAGAATTCTAATATAATTTGTTATCAATGTGTCCAGAGAATGAAATATTTCTATATTTATAAGTCTACAATTGAGAACAAAATAATTCATTATAAAATGTAATATATTTTAGAAAACCAAACCCCTACAATTACCACTTTAAATTAAAGTGAAGGAGACTATTCTCTAATCTTAATTGTTTTCATGATTTTTTATAGTCAGGTGATCTGCTTTTCTTATGATCCTTGTAATAATTTTGAATCTTTTGCAGGAGCTAATTTAGAACTCTCTTTTGCTGACAATCACTTATTGTCTTGTCTTTCAAATAACACACTTCATGATAGAAAGTGAAAATCCTGTATTTTTTTCTTTTCACAGAATAAATACTTAAGGATTTATTAATTAGTAGGAAGGAAATTGAGATCAAAAGAAAAAAAAATTTATAATTTTGTCATTCCAAATATATGATCCTGTTCTGTTCCTTCTTAAAAACAAAAACAAAAACAAAAACAAAAACAAAGAGAGAGAGAGAAAAGAGCCCTACAGTGGGCACAGATTAGCCATGGAACAACCTTCATGTGAGGAAATTTGTAATACATTTTTAGTTTGGAGAGAAAATGTTTTAGGAGGGAAGTGACAAATTTTCAAAAAGGCACAAATGGTGTGAACAAAATTACTTGAGAGAGGTTATTTGCAATTTCTTATAATACAGCATTAAATGAAAAAAGTAGTGTGATAATTTTATGCATAAATTTTACCATGTATGTAAGTCCCCTGCTAGCACTTAATCCAACTGTGAATGCTATTATGGAAGAGCAGTTATAAAGCTTCCTTTAATCGTAGCCTGCTTACATGTGTGCAAGAAGAAGAGAAAGAAAAATATGAGAGACCTGACTTCTCTTAATTTGATTTCTGGTCACTATCACAAAGTGAACACATGACAGCAACTCACAAGCAGTAGGATGAAGAGTTGAAAAGACTTCTTTATAGACTAAGAATTGAACAGGAGATGACTTGTGACCTAGAGCACAGTTCATTTCATACAGTCTGCTGTGAGTGTATTGTCCCTTGCTCTGTGCAGATGGTGGAGTTAATTGAGCCCAGAGAGAACTGATTCAATGTTTTTGCTTGCTAACTTTCCACTGTTATTAGATTGTGAGGAAATTATTTAGGCAAGTGAGGTATTGATGAAAACAAAATAAAGAACAATGACTCTAACTGGTGTAACAAACTCAGCTGTTGAGCATTTTATACATGTACCAAAAAAAAAAAAATTACACCACCACAACCCACACTCCTAACACAACTTTCCTGTGACGATTTTCTTTCATCTCAGCTTTCAGAGACTCAAGCTGTGCTGCCATTTTGCACACAAGAACACAGAGACAAATAAAGTCTAAGTTGCTTATAAAAAAAAGATTGTCATGTCTATGTACTATTATCCTCAAAGTAATTTTAACCACACCATATAGCAGTGAAAAATCCAGCAAGAAATATTAGCAGATACCACGTAGTCTAATTATATACTGGAAACTTTCAAGACACTTATGAAGCAACAGAAAAAATAGTCATTTAAATAGTACACTAAAATCTTATATATTTACTAGACAAATACTTATGAGAATATGTTCTCTTAAAAGTTTTAAATTTTTAATTACTAATTAATGTGCAGTTTTATTCATTTAAAGTAGGTAATATAAGATAATAGAATAATAAACTCTTCTTGAGTCTATGATTTTTTTCTTCTACATCATCTACTTCATTGCACAGCATAAATCTTACGGGTCCTAAATCCTAAGCTCACCATGATCTTAAAAATTCCTCATATGAATCTACTGAAATGACATTCAAGGTACCATACCAAAGCACGGCTTCAAGTTGCCTTTCCTACTGGTACAGTAACAGCAAAACTAACATTTGAGGTTATGTAACATTTTCCATTCTAAATGATAATTTCAGTTATTGATAACTTCCAGATACCTTCAGTTTGCAGATAAAATGTATCAGGAATGAGCTGTCTTTTTTTTTTTTCTCTTTTATACATGAATGAAGATCCATTTTATGGACTGAAGACAATTGAAATAAAATCAACTGTCCCACAGTCCATTTTGTTCCGGAAAACTTTTAATTTAAAATTATGTAAATGTATAAGATGTAGTGAGATAAGAGATAATAAGAACATGCTTTATGGGATAATGCTCTTCGATGATCTAATGGAAGAATGTTCTTTTTTCTTAGGACTAGAATGTGAGAATTTTTTTTTTTCTCCTGCTTGGTTATTTTTTATGACAGGTGTTTTTATCCATTAGATTGAAGACTCTCAACACCACAGCTTTCATTTAATTTAATTATTGCAAGAGATGAAGTAGCAGTAGCAAAGGCTTAAGTAGACTTTTCTAAGATGAGACACTCACAGTTCATTTTCCATATACCCAACAGAGCAGGAAGGATTTATTTATTGTTGCCATCTTATGGAAAGTTGGCGGGGGGGAAATTTACAGACCTAATGAATTAGGGATACTTGTAAATCTTCTAAAAGATTGTGTTTAAGGATTTGCCTTCTCAATAGACGACATTTTTAGTTTACTGACCATCAGAAACTTGTCTTCTCACAGTTCAACCCTAGCCTTATATGTTGTTTGGTCTTACTCAGTTTTACAGGCAGCAATTAAAACTCTGCCTGTTCTTCTGGTAGCCTTAGCTGACTGAATATGCTTTGCCCTTTTTTTTTTTGCACTGAACTTTTTTTTGTTACATAAATGTCAAAATTATCATCCAGTAGAAAAGATATGTGGCAGTGATGTGTCACAACTGCCAGGGCAGAGAGATATTATGCAGAGAAAATACAGTGCTATGTTACGCTATGTAGGTTATCTGTCAAAAGTATTAATTGTTCAGTATCCTTATTCTGCTGGCATGGATTTACTGAGATATAAGTAGACATATAAATTTATGATAATTTGCTACTGGTTCTAAGTATCTGAAACACAACATTAAGGTATTTCAGTGGAAATAAAGATCTCAGCAGGGAAATTCCATTACCAGGTAACATTTCACTTCAGCCACTGAAAGTAGTTCCTGCTCCTCATCAGTCTAAGCAGCCTGGAAACATCTTAAAATATTCATACATATTGCCCTCATCTGATTTTGCAGCAGAATAAATATTTTTATTAGTTATTTTGAATTGGCAAATAAGACAAATCTCAGTATCAGTAGATAGCTAGTTTTATTTATGGTTCTTTTACCTCTCTTGTAATTTACTTCACCATTGATTAGTGTACAATGCATATTGTATAGGTCGTAAATTTAAATGAATAGCCCTAAACACTTAGTGGCTGGAAACTAATAAAAATTAATACAGTCTTTTTAATTACATTGTTACTAAGGAACCATTAGGTCCATTGTAATTATTCATAACAACTGTTTTGTTACTAAAGTTAACTTCAAAATTCAAGGGCAAGGCGTCAAGGGATTTTAGCCAAGACTGTGTAGTCAGCATGTATTTTATTACACAATTTCTTGATGTTTTTTCCAAATGTAAAAACAGCAGAATACTT
>NW_010194212.1:0-6182 GCF_000695765.1 Mesitornis unicolor | reverse complement strand
CTCTTTCCGAGTTTATTTATTCTTTGCTGTCAGAAATTTTATTTTTTATCTAAGTTATGTTTACTGAGATTGATATGGAATACTGAAATTCTACAGCAGAAGTATTCATTAGAAAAAAAACCCTGATAGTGCCCAGTGACAATGGAGAGATTCTTTGTATTTAACAAATCAGAATACTTCTATTTGATTCTGATTTCACTGTTAGTCAGTTAAAGAAATGATGCATATAACATATAATGTTTGTTTTCTCAGTCATGTCCCTGAGTTAGAAAATAAACACTAATTCTTTCAAAAACAGCTGTGCAATGCTGAGGGATTCACTTTAAGAGTGAAAGAAAATAGATGTTACTAACTTTCTCTAACCATAGACTAACCACCATTCAGCTATGGGCAGCCTAGCCATTGGCTTCTCCAGCATTTGTTGCGGCATTTTTTGTAAAGATGGGGTTTGTGATCACAGTGAAAAAGAAGCTAACAGCTGGAAGGCAATCAGTGCTGTAATTACTGCACTGGGGTATAAGCACACTCATTTCTTTGCTGGTCCCACTGTCCTTCAGATCAGAAATATTGTGCTGATTACTGTCCAGATCAGCAAATGTTCCAACCAATCAACCAGCTGATGGAGGAATGAGTTATTTTCTTTGGTAAAAAAAACAGCTAGTAGGTTCTTGACTTTTGGAACCTGGCATACCATGTTATATTTTCTGCTTTTCTGAATCTTCCAAGACTTGACCTGCTTCACTTTTCAATAGTTCTTGTTCTTTTTCTAATTCTGATTTCTGTCTTCTCCTTCCACTATGACTTCTTTTTTCTTTCTCTCTGTTTTTCTTTGAGTAGTTCAGAAATGACTGCTCATTGTGTTTACCACCTATCTCTCTGGCTGTACCTATACTATGAGGTAAACTTAGTTAAATGCAGTCTTCTTAACAGCAGATTGGGAAGTAACCTCAGTTTCACTCCAAACTCACATAGATGTCTTGAATGAATATTGATGATGAAATACAGGAGGTAGTTTGACCACGTACTTTTCACACCATTAGGGAAGTTAGGTAGTTTTCCTGCCTCTAAATAACAAAGCAAAAGGTGAGATTTTAGCCAGACGTTTTTCCTTTACATATCTAATTTATTAGATAGTAGTATTGCTGAAAGGATATAGTAGAGATTTTGAATCCTCAGACTATGAGCATGGTATCCCACACCACTATAAAGGAATGAATGTGATAAAAGAATAGGAACTGAGAAATTCCTGTTGTATTTCCAGGTTTTTACACTTAAGGTGAAGTAAAAACTTCTAACCTTATTATTTTTATTTTACTTTTTTTTTAGGAGGGTAAGTTTCTAATCTGTGAGTTAGGTGTGCTTATATTTTTTTCAGGAAGTATTTTTAAATATTTTTAAACATCCTGATACAACCCATGACAAAAGCAGTGCCTTTAGACAGTCCTTGTCACTGAACAGTATCTGTGTTTAAAATTGTAAAGATTAAAAGCTAAGTGTTGTTTGTAGTGCTTTAAACATGTTTTATACAATTTTCAAATTACAGCCTTCTCCTTGTCAAGATTCCTTGTGACAGAAGGGGGTGTTTAATGTTTTTTTATAATTTTGATTCCTATAGGTAATGTCTAAGCTCATGATGACACAGATTTGAGCACATCAAATGACAGCAAGCTTGGAGTTGGAGAAATTGTGAGTATGTGCCAGTAGCACTAACTGTAGCTCCACTGTAATTGTTACTGCAATGTGCTGAAATGAATATAAAATACATTTAATGGAGCTTCTCTCATTTAGCAACATCACAGCACAATGCTGAGAATATTTAATGACTTCAGCAGAACAACAGCAAACACAGCTTTATTAAACATAAATATCATACATATAGGCTTAGATAGGCTATAATGGGCTTAGACACAAATGCAGATAACACAGCTGGGGATTGCTCTTTTTGTAACCTGCATTTCTCAACATTTCCTTTAAACCACTAGTGCCAAGTGAAACCTTCCCCAGGGATAACATCTGGACATTACTTCCAAATGGCATACTGTCACATATGTAAAGCTCTCCTGTGGCTTAAATCTGCCGTAGGCTCAATAGCAGTTATCACTACTACCATTGACATAATGATCACTTGGCAAAACACTGAATTATTTCTTCTCTGCATTCTTATTTGTATTGATTACTTTACTCAGATCTTATGAAAACTCTCTCCTTAATTATACACAAAATGTGTGAAATATTTAATATACTAGAAATGGCAGAATGAACACTTTCCAGAAAAGACTTATAATAAAATAACTATTCTGCAGGGTCTTCTTTATTAGTACATACTGTTATCACATCAGTTTTCATCATTTTGAACATTACTTCCCTCACCACTAAGATATATACTGAACAACCACATCTCATTTTCAAAATATTCCATATTCATAGCATCCTATCTGATGCCAGAAGTCATTATATTGAATGAGTATTTCTTTTTGCTGAAATTTGTTACTGAAGTCTCATTTGTTAACTCCTACTGGTTTGATTTTTTGCTTATCCATCTGTATTTGAAGTCATTAAGAATATGTGTTCTCTAATAGAATCTTAGCTTTGAGTACTTGGGTAGAGTAGGAAACTGTTCTAGAATTATTATAGTTAGCTTGAAGTTTACCGGATGGAGTATGAAAACAAAACCAAAATATATGTATAGTATACATATCACAAAAAATAAGCAGCATTGCAAACATGGGTAGAAGATATTGTCACATTTTTCATTGTTTCTTTTCAAAAGTATTCTGATAGTGAACCTTTTCCTCTGTCAGTTATGATGATAATTAGTGCACAGTCCGCCTGAAACTATCTTTCTTATATAATGTAACTAACTGGTCAATGTTTCTCTGTTAATGTCTACCATAAAGATGTACAAATACTAGCATCAGTTCATCCTAGTTCTTTACCAAAAGTACTAAGTTTGTAGAGTTCCATGAGACATCATATCACATGAGTGGAATGAAACAGGTGACATTGTCATGTATGTTGGAAAGATGAAATCAGTTTAGAATCGTGCTCCTGCAGTTGTCAGCTCTGAATAGTAAAAAAAGGAAGATTTTAATCTCAGGTGAATGTCAAGTGGGTCTTCTTTATAAAAATGTGCCATAGCTGCCAGAAGATTGATGCATCTATCACATCCCATATGCTTAGCTTTTCAGAAAGAAAAAAAGAGAGATTTTTTAAATGACTTAAACAAATAAATTACTGGTAGACTAGCAGTTACAAATTTAAATAAATAAAAAACTAATGTAAATTTACATTGAAAATAAAGTAGCAACTGTGTTAAGAAAAAAAGTGGTGATAAAGATTGTACTTAGCTACTGGCTGTGTTGTATAAGGCCAAAAGATAATGACCAGCTGAATACTTGACAGTTTCAGCACACAATCAGTGTGTTTTATCTAGGCCCATAGTGCCTAGAGCAGATGTTTGCTAGCAAAGATGCAGTGCTGAAATTTGATGGGCTGCAGTATATGTATAGATAATGTGTGTGTGCATCTCTATAGATATAAGAATACATTCTATATGATCTTTGAGATGATTTAGGGCATAAGTAGACAGCTCTGAATAACTGCAAATTTAGTTCTCCTAATGTCTGTTTTTTATTTAAAAGTGACAGATTTTCTTCTATAGTACATTAATCTCAAAACATGATATGAAGTTTGAAACTTCCTAAACCTAGTTTATTTACTAACATGCAAATTAGAAAAGCAGTATCAAAATCTTTTATTAACAGATATCACACAGTAAAATTTAGATAGTTTATAAGAGCTGTCTTTTACTATGTTTTGATATGACATTAACTGATAATTACCTTTATTTGTACATAAATGCTCAAAAATTCAGGGAAATAGCTCTGTCTCTTACATATATATAAGATCACTTTTCATTGCCAATAATGGAGATTTTTTCCCCTCATATAATGTAATCAGCCTCAACTACTATTCTGTAGCATAATTTTAGTGAAAAAAATCTTATTTGTATTATTATAAGTGTCTAGTATACTGAAAAAGAAAATTTTCATGCCTTTCTATGAGGAGAGTAAGTCAGAAGTAACATAATGCTGCCTAGTAGTAACTTAGGTATTCTTCTATACTGAAAAACAGAAGGCTAGCTACAAGCCTTTGCCTTTAGGAATATTCAAAAATATTACATTACATTGTTATTGCTTATAAGAAATAAAAGAATACATTAAATCAAAATAAAGCAAGGAAAAAACAACATTCTTTTCCCTAGTTAAATTACTTAGTCATAGAGACTTATTAATTTATCTTCTTTCTCTTTCTCTGTAGTACTCTGACTTGTATTCTTGGCCACAATGGTTCAGCCTGTAGAGATGCCTAAGATTTCTAACTTGGGTTATGTAGACAAAGCCAACATTCTTGTTATTTTAATTTGTGGTTTTGATGCTGAGGAAAACCCAGATAATTACAGTAAGTATGTTTTGCAGTTTTGTCAGTCAAACTTTTCTGAACACTGCTTTGGAGAAAAAGAAGTCAAACAAGCAGACAGATACTTTTAATAAGGTGTAAGATCTCTATCAATCTGGTGTGATTTGAAATTAGCAAAGTAGAGAAATGTTGTATTAAACAGAAAGTAAAATTCTAACAAATCTTGCTGTGGAGAAGGTGCATGAAGGTATAACACCCAATTTTCCACCTTGCCATTCTGTCACAGAATACCATTCCAACATCAGGGGAACGGTTTTCTGTGCATGGTTATGTGTAGTGCAAAATTAGGCATCCTTTGTATTAACCAAATTCCAATGACTTTTACGTTGAACATTTAGCTGTAGGTGCATGTTCTTTCCTGCAGTTTATCACAGAGATGCTAACTTACATTGGAAAGCAGAGGAGAAAGCATGAGGTGGAAGGAAGTTTGCCAAGTCTTTCAGCTGTATAGCCAGGAAGTTATACAAATCGCTGAAATCATTTGGCAGTAATACCACTAATAAGTGCTATGATTAGAATTAGATGAGAGCTGATTAGTGAAATTTTCAATATATTTTTCTCTCTGTACCAAGAGAAATAAAAAGCTTGAGTGTCTGTCCCCACACTCAGACCCTTCTCCCTTGAAATAATGAATTGGCAGTTTTGAAGACCATTTATTTGGAATGTAATTTCATCAGGTTCAGGTTCCTAGCGTTACAAATATAGAATTTTCCGTATAAAATGGAACAGCTTGAATATGAGATCTCTAAAATCAGCAGAAGATATTCACATGGCCTAAGCTACCCACTTGGCTTTGTATGGGATTCATCTCCCTCAGTTATAAGGAGAAACAAAGAATTCAGTTCCCATTTCAGACACATTAAGTGTATCAGTACAGGTGTTTTCATGATTTAATTGTCTAAGCTTCTAATACAGAGAATGAACATTAATTAGTGGAGGCTAAAGAGCAATTCTGTTGATTCTAAAGTAGATACATAAAGTTTGCCTAAAAAGAGGGGTCTCACACTGAGATATCCTAGTTATCCTTCCAAGTTTACAGCTGCTTTAGGTTGTCACAGGTATCTTGTAGATCCTGTATCACTAATGTGAGTATTTCTCAGATAACGTAGGGCAGCAACATGGTCTCTACTGCTCTGTAGTTAGACAACTGAACCTAACCCATAGTGGCTAGTGTGTTGAATTGTTTTCTAGACTGGTGTGATCTGCTGCCTAAAAATTGCCTCTGTGCTATTTGAAGCTGCTTAGATTACCTAAGAAAACAGATGGGAGATCCATGCCTTCATGAAGAAGGAGCTGGAGGCTGGGAAAGGTAGTTTAGGACTCAGATGGCACTTGCCATATTTCATTAGGCAAGTGAATCAATTCCTAGAAGTCTAGTTCCTGTAATGGTAATTTGTACACATAATTCACGTGTAGACACCACTCACCACCATTCAGGAGTATGACAGTGGATCACAGGTACTGTGTGACTGCTGTTTATTCAAGGTGTATCTAAATAACAGTATCATTAATCAAAGTACATATAATCAAGTATGTTGTTAATGTACATGTATTCAATGTAATTAACCGTAACTACATGTATATTGCATTGTCTTGTTTACTGGGCTGACGCCAACTATATGAGCTTCAATACGGCCAAGTGCACTTCGGTCACAATAACTTCATGCAGCGTTACAGACTTGGGAACGAGTGGCTGGAAAGCT
>NW_010194211.1:45734-46775 GCF_000695765.1 Mesitornis unicolor | reverse complement strand
GCTCTCTTGTTAACCCCCTCTATAGGGATGTTGCGATGCCCATCTTGCCATTTAATCCTCCCAAGAACTGGATCTCTCTGGCAGGTTCCTTTACTTTGCTTCTCTTTATAGGAAACCCAGCTTCCAACAGGATGTCAATTCCTTTCTTACCCTTCCCAAAAACTTCCTCTGCTGTGTTCCACCATACAATGATGTCATCAATGTACTGCAGATGGTCCGGAGCGCCACCCCTCTCCAGTGCAGTCTGGATCAGTCCCTGGCAGATAGTCGGACTGTGCTTCCATTCCTGGGGCAGTCGGTTCCAGGTATATTGGATACCCTTCCAGGTGAAGGCAAATTGGGGCCTGCATTCTGCTGCTAAAGGAATGGAGAAAAATGCATTAGCAATATCGATCATGGCATATTGTTTAGCTGCCTTGGACTCTAGCTCATACTGTAGTTCCAGAATATGTGACACACCAGCACTCCTAGGCTAGCACTCATAGGTGGTGTCACTTCATTCAGGCCACGAGAGTTCACTGTTAATCACCATTCTCCATCAGGCTTCCGTACTGGCCATATAGGACTATTGAAGGCTGAGTGAGTCTTGCTGATCACTCCCTGGCTCTCTAGTTGGCGAATCAGCTTATAGATAGGGACCAGGGAGTCCAGAGAACCTTGGCATGGTACTTGGTCAGGATCTGCAAGTCTTTGCTCATCATATATTACCTGTTGGAGTGCCAGCTCTCTCAAATATCTGACGCTCTGCTCTGTAGTGTTCCATGTAGTAAACCTACATTCTGTATCCTCTTCAGAGCTGTTATGAGACGTTCCCACAGTTTTCAAGTGCAGATGTCATTCCAAATAAACTTATCAATGCCCTGCTCCTTTGCTAATGCTCCCGATCGCTTAGGCTGTCTGTCATCCAGATCTATTTTATCCGTTCCAGTGTCCCAACACCACAACAGCCATGTCATCAGTGATTCACCATCCCTCCGGTAATAGTCTTTTCATAAATTTCATAGTTCTTTCAGGGAGAGGATTTTGACCTCTGGCTGTGAT
>NW_010194211.1:32656-45599 GCF_000695765.1 Mesitornis unicolor | reverse complement strand
TGGGGACCAAAACGGGGAGGGGGGGTAGTGGTTACCAGAGCCATGGTGGGCACCGGAGCCACAGCCAGGCTCCATGGCTGGACCTGGCACCAAGGCTGGAGCTCAAGCCAGGCCAGAGCTCTGACCAGAGCCAGGGCTGGGACAGGAGCCAGAGCCGGGGCCGGTGCTGGGGCCAGAAGCGGGGTTGAGGTTGGAGCCGGAGCCAGAGCTGGGGCTGGGGCCGGGACGGGAGCCAGGGCCCGGGCTCGGGCTGGGGCCGTGGCCAGGCGCCGTGACAGGACAGGAGCCGGGGCAGGACAGGAGCCGGGGCTAGGGCCACTTTTAAAATGATAATACTGTCATGCAAAGAGACCTGAGCATGTCACAGTTACAATTAGCGTCATTTGAATTACAATTATGAACCACAACACATCATCGTAATAGCCGTTCCTCCTTCCTCCAAACCCCTGTGTCTGAAGCTTGCCAGGCAAAGGAACAGAATCATTTTTTATAAGCATGTTCATGAGGTAGTGGCCAATGTACTCAGGCAAAGCCTTAGCCCAACTCAAGCCCACATCCATCACCGTTCAAAATATATGACAATACAACATGCAGACAGGGCAAGTCAGTATGACAGACAGCAGGACAACATTAACAGAGGTCACAAAAGCATTCTGTAACAGGTCTTGCAGAAGCACAGTTATGAGAGACATTTTAGTATTAACTTCCAACTTGTCTCATTGGGGAAATAATAATAAAAATTAATTTCCAAACTTGTGCCCCACATTTGGCGCCAATTGATCCTGTCTCTGTTTAATGCTCAGAGAGCAGGATTCTCTCTCTGTTGTCCCCTACTGTCCCAGAAGGAGGATTAAAAAAAGAGAGAATAGAGAAAAAGATGTTTTGCACAAGGTTGGAAGTTAAGACTGTAACAAGTTTAATGAAAAATAGCAGGAGAAAGGAAAAGGGAATTAATAAGGGACAAAGGATATTTAACTATATACAAAACCTGATCCCAAGAGTCCCAAGTGGATGTGTCTGAGCAGTGCCACGTGGCCGCTGTCGGGCCTCCTAGGTTTTTTATAGACTGTGTCCGAAAGGAGGAGGGAACAGTATTGATCTCGGAACCCCCAGGGTCCTACAGACACCACCTGTCCTTCACTTTCAGGCTGGTAACTCTTAAACCATAACACAAGGGAAGGATCACTTCCCTGATCCTGCTGGTCACACTATTTCTGATACAAGCCAGGACGCTGACTAGTACTCCACAGAAAATTACCAGTCACTGTCTGGGAATTGACACAACCTGGAGACTATTCCAAATTTCCTGGAGAAGCCTCGGGGAGGTTTATTGTACAGAGGTGGCTATTCCATGCCCATCAGCTTCAGTTTCTAAGAGTTGTCCTGTACACATTTATCATGTTCCTCAGCTTTCTGCATAAACTGTTGTCAAGATTTCCAAACTGAAAATCCATCTGTTTTCATGCCAGCTGAGGAACTGAGCAATTCTTGGCAGTTGCCTTCTGAGTCAGGTGTCTTAAAGCTCTGGGGCTGAGTCATTCCACACTGAAGTAAAAGCATCTTTGAGAAGGGAAGGGAAGAGAAGGGAAAGTAGAAGGGGAAAGGGGGAAGGGGGAAGGGGAAGGGGAAGGAGAGGAAAGAAGGAAAGTGGGAAAGGACAAGTTCACCCAGAAATGCTTAGTCAGGATTATAAGAATGAATCTTTTTGTAATGATCATTCACACCACTAGAAGGAAATCTGAGGAGTGCCTAATTATATCTGAACATGAGTAAATATGTAAAACAACTAAGCTTCAAATGGACTTCTGAGTACATAAATTAGAACTTGACCGAAGATTAACAGGAAAGTGGGAAAGGACAAGTTCACCCAGAAATGCTTAGTCAGGATTATAAGAATGAATCTTTTTGTAATGATCATTCACACCACTAGAAGGAAATCTGAGGAGTGCCTAATTATATCTGAACATGAGTAAATATGTAAAACAACTAAGCTTCAAATGGACTTCTGAGTACATAAATTAGAACTTGACCGAAGATTAACAGAAGGTCCCAAACCTGCAGGAAGCCAATCTGAAATTATGAGTTTCACTAAAGAAAGGCTTTCACTGAGGAAAGGTTGAAATGGCACTTCAATAAAATTCTGTTCATCTTGTTCTCCCTTACAAATAGTTCAACAAGCTTAAATAATTTCAATAGAATAAATTTCTGAGCAGAGCCTGTTGCACTTATAATATTCAGTTGTATCAAATTTTAGCATTAAAATATCCCACAGTCAATTAAAAAAAAAAAGAAAAACTAACATAAATGTCTAATCTTAATTTTAAAAAATCAAATTGACATTTCATCTCTATTAAAAAAAAAAAAAGGTATGTTTTTCAATCTAATTGGACTGTTAGTTGTCATTATATCTAAGAACACAACGTCATTGACCTCATTATTATGATTAGTTTAAGACCTGTAAGCCACATTCGGGTAAAGACTTAGATGATGTGGCTGACTTCTTCCTCTATGTGGACAGTTAAGATCTTGGAATAAGAACAAAAACATAGGGAAAAAAATAAGAAACCTCAAATCAGCTTTTCCAGGTTTTAGTTTATTAGAAAAAGACTCTGGAAGCAACTAAGGAAAAATAAATTGTTTTGGTTTGTTTTTAGAGTCTTTTACTGAAGTATATTTACTCCACACTACTAAGAAACACTTCCATTTATGCAACTCCAAAAGTACTTTCGATCATTCTTTCAAAGTAAATGAAGATATTATTTTTGAAAATCTATTCAGAAGAGGAAATTCAATGGATGTTCTTCAAGCTGACATTATGTTTTCAGAAGACATTTAATGTACATGGTATTTTTTTCCTCTAGTGTTTTGTCTTCTTAGGTCCCATATGCCTCCTTCAGCAGCAGTGAAGGTAATAAAAATTAACTCTGGTTCTTTTGATGAGAACACAGATAAATGACAGTTCAAAATCACTGTACAGTTTCTGCCCATAGTATTAGGACTGAATTAAGTAACCAGTTCAGATAGCCACAGAGTATGTGTTCCTTTCACCTCAACCTTTGTAACAGCCTTTCTGTCTATACCTTGTGCTAAATTAATGTCATTTCTGAAAAAATTAATTGGCATAAAATGAAAGAGCAAATACAGTATAGTATCTATGCCAATCATTAGGGACACCTTCTACACACAGACTGTTTTTATGTTTTACACCAAGGACTAATTGCTGATAACCCCTAACATCTTTTCTTTCAACTGTCTTATGAAAAAGAAGTGACCACCACACCTGTAATTATTGGGCCCATCTCATCAGTGTTAGAAATGAGTATGCCTAACTGGATTGAGATATTTAGAAAGTCTTGGCCTAGAAAGCAAAAGTGACTGAAATAACTGAAGAGTTAAGCAAGACTGAGGAAATTATGAAAATGTGTTGAGAGTCAAATTTCAGTTTTCTTGTGGCATTTTAAATAAAAAACTCGAAAGTCTCTTAGGGGCAGAAGTGCTTGCAGAAGTAGTTGACAGTTAAGTGAATGCCAGAGCAAGATTTTTATTTTAGATATAGGAACAAATGATGTTCTACATAACTCTGTTTGCAATATCTTAGTCATTTTTCTAGACTAAACCAATACCTAAGAATACACTGCCACTGTGTATTATTTGACAAGGTCCAGAAGACTCAATGAAAAGGAATATGAAAAAAAATAAATTAAAACACCCCACAGATTTGACTTTAAAGTTGCTATATTTAAAGATTAAACAGAAAAAGGACAAATGATCCCAACTTTTTATCGAATTTGAAGTCATAAATTACTTCTTTATTATAGATGTCATGACAGATACACTGCAAGGTCAGTGCAGTGGAGAAGTTTGTGAGTTGTAGAGTTTAGGAAAAGATTTAAGGAAGAGGACATATAAAAAAGTTATTGAAGTTGAGAAATTATGCTTTATGATATGTTTAAAATGTTTTTCTAAAGAAAGATAAAAATGTGCTCATTATGTGCATAGCATGCTGAGTTTATTACCCTTTCTTTAATTTATGGTCTCAAAATGCATTGCCTCAGGGCAGGAGAGCTTCCACAGTTTACTTGAATACCTGTTAATTTGATGCATCTCTAGAAAAGATTTGCTATGATGTTTGACCAAGGACACATCTATGAAAGCAATTAACCAAAGAAATGGAATTGTTTCTGATTCTCACGAATTTTTATTAAAAAAATTCATGCAATCTTTGAGAAATATTCAGACATTGTTATTAGGTGTAAAGTCAGTTAACAGTTTAGTGTTGTTACTGTAACAATGCATGTGTGCATATTTTTATGTTTTTCATTTTAACCATGAGACCATATTATATTTATTGTACTCACTTTTCTAATCAAGTGCATATTTCATAAGCATACTTTCCAGAAAAATCAGAAATAAAATCACATAGTCATAACAAAGGTAATTTCCTTGGCATGGACTTGTGGTGTGCAATTTTGCATGACATTGCAACTGAGGTCAGTATAGGAAAACTTATTGCACTGCCATGAGAAACAATGGCAACCAAAATCTTGTCCCTTCAAAACTGGGACATAGCTGACACATTCATTTCTTCCTCCCTTCTTTGTGTTTAAAACCATATGTACATATAGATGTAGCTTTTTGTTTTATTTTTCAATCCAGTTGTGTTATTAATTCAGATTTCAGCATTTCATAAGATTTTACTGCAAAAATGTTATTTCTCTACATTCAGATGTGAAATAAAATCTCAATAAACAACCCGCAAAAAACCAGAAGTCCTCCAAAACAATAGCAGTTGCAATCAATACTGAACCTATATCATCAAGTTGTTATTTAAAATGTAGATAAAATAATTCCCTATTTGCTTGCCTTAGAACATTGATTTTTATTCTTTTCCATACAAACTGATCAATTTTAACATTGATACATTAGAATACAAAAAATTAGGATAGTGTTTTCTTAAGGACAAAGAGTAATGTACAACGTGAAGCCCTGTTGAGAATGTAGAGAAAGCTGTTTGAAAGCATACAAACAATGGAAGAAACAGTGGGCATTTCTAGATTTGTAGTAGACATATTTTCATGGTAAACAAAATTTATTTGTAAGACAATGTAATATTTTTAAGAAATGCAACTATTTTACTGATTTCATAAAATTCCCTATTAATATACATCTTGAAAATATGCACATTGACTATCTGTCCCCATTCCTGTTGACTGTGAGTAGCCATTCAGTTGTACGTTCCATAACCTTTCTATGTTTGCAAACTGTGCATAAAGGCACATTACTGACGAAAGCATGAGACAGTAGTGCTGCATGTTGAAAAAGTTTCCACTGAGTAGTCTGAAGAAGATGTTTTTTGCAGCAATGTTGCCATGAGTGGAATTCAACTGCCCTAAGAGAAGCCTTCAGCAAATGACCTGGTCACCTACATGAGCGTGGTAATATAATCCTGAGACAATATGTCTAGTCATCTTAAAGAGACGTTGAAGACAACATGACACTCATTCTGAAGATGGCTATTCCTCACCACTAACAAAGTTGTAACCAGTTCAGAGAGCAAGCGTGGAAGCAGGAAAGAAATTCAGGATCAGAAGTTTAGCTTCTGGACCGCAGCAGGTGATGGCCTCTCCGTGTGCGTGAATGTGTCTGCCGGGCGTAGGGGGTGCTATGTCTGTGCCTGTGTGTCTGTGTGGTATATGTGGTCTGTCTCTTCTCAGAAGTGATACTACTTCTCTCAGAATGAAGCACTTGGGCCAAGTATAAGTTTATGCTCTTGAAATTACTGTCCAGAAAGTTGAAGTGTGGGCATAGCTATGAACTGTTTTACAGGAGCTACTGTATACTGGATGAAAACAAATTTCAGTAACTGATGACTCTAAAACATCAACAGCATCAGTCCAGAAATTAAGCTGGATCTGCTGCTGGTAGTGATGCACCTTTGCCATGGCTCCAGAAGCATCCAAGTTATGTAACTTTCTGATTCCTGATGCAGGGAATTACAGTTAATTGAAAGGCTGATGCTGTTAACATTGACTCAGGGAAAAGGGCACAGCAGAAGAATTTGTTTTTTCAGGTTCTGGGCCACGAGTTTGGAACCCTGTCTTGTCATTCACTGAAGTACTGGCTGCTCTCATTTTCTACTGATGGTGGGAAGAGGCACATTATGACTTTGGTACTCCTAAGGCACTCAGTCCCATGATGACAATTTTCATTTTAGTGATCTAACTACGACCAGCTTCACCTTGCCTGTTGACAACAGAACTGTACAGTTATGGTAAAGTAGAATGGAATGACCTTCTTGGTATACATAAAATCTTAATTCCCTTTAAGCAACTAAGAACACTTTTCACTTTACATCTTCCTGGGCTGGCTAACATAGCTGCTCAGAGTCAATGATCTATGTTACAACCAGATACGACAGGGGAAAAAAAAAAGACAGTAAACATTGTCAGGTCATACACCTTAACACTGTGCTTCCTTTAATAGTTACACAGAGCTCACACACTGAAGGACAGAAATGAAAGCCTGAGAAAGCTAAATATAATTATGTTAAAGCATAAATAATTTATGCTACCAAGGCAAGAACATAATTAAGGTGACATTACCTTTCTTCCAGCCAGGAGGCATCTTTGTGAAAAGGTAAACAGAAAGTCAGATGAATTTATCCATGGACAAAACTAACATGATCACTCATAAATATTTGCAGAAGGGTTCCCAAGATTACTTATTCTGCTGTTATACTGATAGCCATATGAGGAAATTGATAACAATGTTGCAATAAAAAGATTTCATGTGGTTTACAGAGCAGAGATTTACTTGCCAATGGATATGAAAATTATTTCACATATTGCTTTATTTCTACAAGAATGTTTTGCTTTTGTTATATGTCTACTGACGTAATTGCTATTAATTAAAAATAATACTTTAGAAATTGCTATTAAATCAAATTTTTATTGCCATGAAATACCTACCTTGCACTGAACTTTTAAAAATAACTCAGCAAGTAGAAATAGGTAGACTTTTATAATACCCTCTCTCTAAGCAATTTTGCTATTAAAATGAATAGTTTTTCTTATTATTAATACTAATGATGTAATGTTGCATAAGCACTAACAGAAGTCAATGTGGTTGCTCCTTACATCACTCTTCTCAGGAAGATCTTAGGAATGGACTGGGGGTCAAAGAGAGCAAAATAAAAAGATTGACTATACAAACAAGATTTTTCTCCGTATTATATGAAAAAGTATTGTAGTAATACACTACTTTTTCTAAGAAAAATATTACTCCTTCTTGGAGTAATAAATTATTTACAGTGAGGGTGGTGAGACATTTCAGAGCCCAGAAATAGACTCAGCACCGTAATTGTGTTTCACCAGTGCTGAGCAGAGGGGACCTACGAGCAACTCTCTTTCTAATGTAGCCCATTAACCTTCTTTGCTAATTTTCCAGCCTGTGTAGGTCCCACTGAATGGCAGCACAACCATGCCATGTATCAGGTTACATCAGCCAGTCACTTCTATATTCATTGGTGCATCTCATCAGATGCTATGGATTTACATACATCCAATTTGTATGTAAGTGTTCCTTAATCTGAGTCTCCTTGCCCAAAGGAAAGTCTTCACTCCTCCAGACTTTCCCTCTGGTCACAGAAGCCTAGGATTCCAGAAGCCCATCTTTGCAGTAAAGACCAAGGCAAAGAAGGCATTGAGTACTTCCATCTTTTCTGTTTCCTTCATCACCAGGTTCCCTGACTCATTCAGTAGCAGACCCACATTTTCCCTATCTATCTTCCTTTTGCTGCTGGTAAACTTGAAGAAAACCTTTTGTGTTGCCCTTAATATCTCTCACAAGTTTCAACTCCAGGTAGGTTATTGCTTTCCTAACCTCATTCTCGTATTGCACTGACAGTGTTTCTAAATTTCTCTTGGGCTATGTGAAGTTGCTTCCACCTCTTGCAGGCATCCTCTTCATGTGTGGGTTTATTCTGGAGCACCTTGCTCATCCATGCAGGCCTCAATCTACCTTTACTTGATCTCCTACTCATCAGGACTGCTTGTTCTTGAGCTCGGAGGAGGGAATTCTTTGAAAATCAACCAGCTTTGTGAGACTCTTCTTCCTTCTAGGACCATATCCCATGGGACTCTTCCAAGTAGATCTTTGAACAGGTCAAAGTCTGCTATCATGAAGCTGTGGGTGGTGATCCTGCTTTTTGCCTGATCTCCTTCTCTTAGGATCTAGAAGTCCATGATCTCATGATCACTATATCCAAGACATGCCTTTGACCAGTCTCTCCTTATTAGTATCAGGACCAGCAAAATATCTCCCCTTTATGCTTCTTCATATGCCTGTCAGGAAGTCGTCATCAATGCACTCCCAGAAACCTCTGGTTCCTTCAGCTCTGCAGTGCTTCCCTTCCAGCAGATATCAGGATGTTTATAGTCTATCTACCATGAGGACCAGATTCTGCAAATGTACTCCTTCCTCCATTAGTTGGAACATACCCACAATGACAATACCCACATTGGTCTGGCCACTTATCCCAACCCATAGTATCTCAGCTTTTTCATCGTCTGATCCTAGTCAGAGGTTCATGCACTCACACTGCATTCTCACAAAAGGGCAGCTGCCTCTCCTCTCTGTCCTGCTCGGTCCTTCTTGGAAATGTATCCACCCACGGCATCACCCATTTATATTAGCTACCCCATCACATCTTCATGATTCCACTGAGATCATAGCCCTTCAACTGCATATGGACCTCTAATTCCTTCTTTTTGTTCCCTATGTTGTGTACAGGCACTTTAGAGAGGTACCCAGTTGTGCTGACTTCCCAGAAAATGTACAAGAGCTTCCCCTATAATTTTGTCCTGTAAGCATTTCGTTATTTAGATGTGTACTCTTGGGATGGGCCACTTTAATCCCTGCGTTGTTGGCTATGAGGTTTTTTTTGTCCTCCCTTTGCTTGTCATCCCATTCCACTGTTTCCTTACTTGGTCCATGTCACCTTTTCTGTTTTCTGTTTTTCTTGAAATAAATGGGTTTTTTCCAACTTATTCTGATCATGCTTTTGCAGTGAAAGATATGATGATATAAGAAAAAAATAAAATCTCACATTTCTGACAAAAGTTTACTTCAGGTTATCCAAACCTGTAATTTTACAGACAGTGTAGTAAATAAATCAATATTTCAATCACCATGGTTCAATCCACAACATTAATTTCAAAATTTTATATTGCTTCTACTGGAATAAATGAATCTAGTCTGAAAAAAAAGAAGAAACAAACAAAACAAAAATTATAAAGATGTATACTTTTCTTTCCTGCATGTTGGGTGGGTGTTAATTCTGTCAGAACTGGAGAAATAAAAGTAGTAGCATAATTTTCTAGGGATTATATCTCTAGTGAATATGAGAAACTTCTATTATCCACAGATAGTTTACGATAGTGAATATTTCACTAACCACAGTACTCTGGAAGCAGTTAACTGTATCCAGGGATCTGAATAATTCAGAATACTTGATATCCTCTTGCGACTCTATAGGGCTTTAGCTAACTGAGGTAGTATATATCAAAGTAATGTTTCAGCTAACAACTATCTTTCTATGTGTTAAAATTTTCAATTATTTTTACTGTGACTGTTAAAAAAATAATTTTAAGCATATTTTCAAAATGAGTATTGAAGATGCTTTACCTTACTGAGAGGTGCACAACTCAAATGGTAACTTGGATTGCTGAGCTGCCTTATTCTTTTCTTTTCTCTTCAATGAAAGAAAAATGCATTTCCCGCTCATTGGCTTTTCGAAAAACTCAGCATAGAAACTTAATGATTATTAGATTTAGTGGAGCTCTAGCCATGTGCTATATGTTCACTTATTTGCAGAGTAATTTGCACAGGAACTATTACATTGATTCTATACTGTCAGAAAATCATCCCACATTTAAATGATAAATTCAAGGAGTCTGTAGCACAGGGAAGTGTGTTACTTATCCAAAGACGAGTCACATTGTATAGAAGTACAAGGCTAACACTTCCTTTATAAGTCTTTCAAACAGTTTTGCTAGATTCTGGTGGTTTTTTAGATCCTACTTGATTGCAAGTAAAAAGAGATTTATGCGTTCAAGTGTTAGTCAGGAAATCCATTCAGTTTTATGTGCTCCTGAAAGTCCAAGTGTTTAATTTATGGATTTCAGTGAAGTTCTTGTCATTCCAAATAAGAGACAGTAGCCAATTTCAATCATTTTTTTCCCTCAATTTGTTTTGTTGTGATGTAGAAGAGAATAAAAAAGAAAACAAACTGCTATATTGTAACTTAGAGGAGAATTTAAGATTAATTTAAAAAATATTTTTACAACGAAATATTTTATAAACTGTAGATTTTTTTTGTACCCTCAGTTCCAAAAACAAAGTAAAATAAAAGTTTAGTAATCAATTTAGAAAAGAGTATAGAAATTGTATAATTTTCATCAAAAATATTTGAATACAATATGCATAAATAAAAAAAAAGTGTGTGTGAACATTTGCCTAATAAATTTGGATATACTATATGGGGACATAGTTTTAGCTGCCATTGAAAATAATTCTTTAAGACATACCTAATACCATTCATAAAAAAATGAGGTAAAGGTAGTAAGTAAGAAGATTATTTTCACTTAAATTGCCATGGGGCAAACAGATGAAGAAATAAAAAAAGCTTATTATAGGAGAAAAAGCTATAAGTTTCCATGGTTGCTGGCTTGTAGAAATTTTAAAAGCTGTGCAAACTGCTAAAGGAACTGAAGCTTCTGACTGCTGAAATAATCTTTTTTAATATCAGCTGAATTCTGTTTGGATGGGTCATGTGCTTTGAGTTTAGCTTCTTATCAACTGCATGATATTTGAGTTTCTAATACGAAGCATTAGTCCCAGGCTTTCAAATGGGAGTGACATCCATTCAAAATCAAATCTGTGTTTTCCTGTGATCTGTCCCTTTGAAAAGGTTGTCATTTTAACTTCTTTCTTAGTAAAGATGAAGAATAAAGACAACTAATATCCAGCTGGTTTATTACACTTGTCTTTGAACATTTGATCATTTGCTATTTTCATAAAATGAGGGAGTATTTATCAACCTCAAAGTATGTCAGGTGATCATAAGGAAAACGCTGGAAGTTCACAGACTATTCTGTAGTGCTGGATCTATTCAGTTCCTGGTTCTTATCTAAGGAAAGAATTATAGTTTATTTTAAACAATTAAGCTGTTGAGTAACTTATTTGTTAAATAACAAGGCAAAGTGCTGCACTGCATTCAGAAGTTTAGATCCCAAAGGATATGTAGGCACTTTTGAAGTAATAGAGGTTGAATAAAAAAAAACTGAGAAGGCCAGAATTTGTGTGTACTGTCAAGTAATACTTTTGCAGGAGAACAGTTTCAACAATTCCTTAAATTCCCTTAATCAAATGGATGAAATTACTTAAGCCTGTTATCAGAAAACTTATTTTAAAAATACACAGGACAATTTGCAAATACAAATATATGTACACATCAACGGTAGACTTTGCATTTTGTCACAGTAAAAGGCTACACTGTCAGTAGAGGTCTTCAGGTTATTCCCCTCAAGGTATTTCAATAGTCTTACTGACTCCAGTTGGCTTATGGATTTGTTAAAATCTTTTGTTAACAAGATGTTAACAAACAAAAAAAAATTGTTAAAACTCTACTAAATACACTCTTGACATGATTTCAAAGAAGGAATTCACACAATTCATCCCCTAAGATATGTTTTATTTCCAAACTAAAGTATACAACAGCTACAAAACGTGGCTTGAGAGCTTGCACAAGTAAAAGAGTAAATTTTAGAAGAGGTATCATTTTCTTATAGCCATATTTAAGAACAAAACTAAAAACCCCACCCCACAAAACAAATAAGGCTGTACTTTTAAAAAATTATCTGGAGGAACTAACCTCATTGTTAATTGATAACGAATTATTTGTGTGATAGCTTCATCTTCCTTAATGCATTTAAACAGCGATGTACATTTATATAATATCAGTAATAGTCTCACTTCATGCACAGTACTTAGACCATCTACAAGGAGATCTTTTACTTTTTCATTACATATATTGATAAAACAAAAATACAGCTGGCTAGTGAGTAACAAATGGAATGTGTCTCTGAAGACTTGTTTAAGTCCAGGTTTATATTTGGTAATGAATTGTATTTGATATTTTATATTTTTCTAAATTATATCTTGATGTGTAAGTTTGGTGCCTGCTAATAAAATATCATTTTAATACCAGGTGATGGATTTTTTGATATGCAAAAGACTGCTTAATGCTTAAGTTGCAGAGCTTTTACAATCAAGAGGTAGTGTGTACTGTTTGCTTAGTTACCAAAAAAAGGGAGGAGAGAAAAGGCATATTGCTCAGTCTGTTTTTTGGTAACCATCTCAACTACCTGCTATGTTTAAATACTGAATATTAGACAGCATACAACGTGCTGTCCAACACAGCATTGTTTTTGTCTACTATCCTTTGCTTTCTAAGGAATTTCATACTGACTTGTGTGGCTTGTTCAGGTATTAATTTCTTCTCATGGTCTGTGTGCTAAAAGATAGAAGGCTGCTAAATGTTCAGCTTGCTAAATAATAAAAGCCAGATTCTACAAAGAAAGTAAAATCAAATGCCAGGACTTTGAGAGTGAAACTACATTCTCAGTTATACTTCAATGCCTTTCTGCATCATGCAGTGCAACATGGGCAAGCAGTTCTAATCTACTGTTGCCCAGATAAATTCTAGAATTAGAGTCAGTTCATCAAGAATGCAGTGAAGTATTCAAGCTAATAATCCATCTCAAGTAGAGTTCATGAACATATATCATTTTGAATAATGCAGTAGCATCTCCACGCAGTACTGTCCTGTCATGTGACTAGAATGCTAATTTTGGAGCAGCCCAGAGAAGATTCATAACCTATG
>NW_010194211.1:0-32625 GCF_000695765.1 Mesitornis unicolor | reverse complement strand
AGGGAAAACACTCTTGAATCTCTCTTCTGTAAAGAGGTCCTGTGAGCTGATTTTCTAGCAGGAAATATGCTGCACAGGAAAATACTTGAGTGAACCAATACAAAACTGCACAGAGATGTGTCCCATAAGAGTTTAATCATCACTGAGCTGCAAAATAATTTTATTTTTTTTTCTAATTCATTCAGGATCAAATAAGGTACATGGAATTCTACTTAGGCAAGTTCACAAGCACAAGATAATACTTAGAGCTTCAGAACTCTCAGGATTTTGGCAAGTTCATAAATGTAATATTTTAAGTAGGTTCTGTGGTGACAACAGATTGGTGTACAAACTGACACACTACTAAGCCATTAAGTGAATGTTCACTAGGTTGCTTAGTTTGGATTTCAGATCTCAGTTGAGTTATATATCAGCTACATTAGGTCTCTGGATTTCATCTTTAGCCACTAACAAGAAAATCTTTGAGGTAAAACTTATTTTCTACCAACCTACCAATGTAAATGGCATGCCTGCTTTAAGAATCTGAACATCATCTATGATTGTAAGTCTGGCACCTTAAGATGACTGAGATTTTGTGTACTGTTAATCATTAGCTAGAGGACTCTTCCTCCCTCTTGACTATACAGGGAGCTTAAATTTCTACTTTAAAGTAGAATTCCTAATTTAAGAGTGCCTAAAAACAGATGCCACATATCTAGTTTTCTGTCTGGTAATACAGTAGCAGCTAAAATAATTTAACCATTTGGGAGGTGAATAAAAGAAATGCAGTGGCACTGTTTCTAGGAACCACCAAATGCTTGTTTTCTCTTGCTTCTATCAATGTTTCTTATCAAATAGACTTATTTTGAGTTGGAGTCTAGGGCTTGACATTTAACAGAGAAGTTGCAGCTGGACACAAATAGGATATTGCTATTGGAGCTTATATGCAGTATTTGCAAAAAACTGTTCATTCCTTGCTTTATTTATGTCTGATGTCTCTTTTTATACCTATGAAACTGAACAGATTTCATAAGAAATAGAATATATTTTATAACCAATCACTCAAATATCTCTCTGCCTGTTCTTGAGGAACTGAAATAAAACCAAGAACTGTTTATAAATACAGATTCATTACTTTTACTGGGGGACAGATTATGCCTTTTGCATTGGGAGAGACATTTTGGTGTCAATGAAATCTCATAATCCTTTCTCTCAGATGATGTTCAGATTTAAAACTCAAGAAGAAAGTGTGAAAAAAAACCCAAAATGCAGAGTTCTTTCAGTGAAACTGAGTTAGAAAGTGAAAAGAAATTTCAGTAAGTTTTTCTGTCAAGGAGAGTGTGTTAGAGTGTGTTGACTTTAAAAATAAATATTGAACATTGATAATTATATGGAGTTTACCACTTGAAATATATATTAAAAATGAGGTTAGGCATAAATATACTCTAGACAATACAATAAAATTTTATCTTTCTTGTTGAAAAAAATGTGATAAATAGCCTCAGGATAATTCTTGAAATTCCTGAAGTTCCATCCTTCTGCATGAATTCAACAAATATTACAGAAAAAAAAAGAGATACCTTGTCTTATGATAGTATATATAATAATACACTAATTATTTTTAATTGAAAGGATAAAAATGGAGGTGAAGTATTCAATTTTTTCAGATAAAACTCACACAAAAAGTGTATGTAATGTAACTATGGGATTAGATGTAGGCTTCAACAAAGCTTAGAGTATACTAGGATTTGGGGTTTTATTTCAAGTAAATTCATAAGGGAACCTGAACTCCCACCAGGAATAGGAATAGGAATAGGAATAGGAATAGGAATAGGAATAGGAATAGGAATAGGAATAGGAATAGGAATAGGAATCGCAATCGCAATCGCAATCGTAATAGTGATAATCTGCAAGAGAATGCTTGGCAAAGATAATGACCTGTAACTGAATGAACACCAATAAAAGAAGTGAAGCTGATGTCTGTGTAAATGCTGCAAGACTGGTCCTCAGAAAATGTCCCAAAATTACTTATTTCTTTGGTGTCGTGGTTTTGCTGGGGTTATTTAAATTAAAATAATTATCTTTTAATGCTTCAGCCAGACCTGGATTTTTATTAGAAAACTACAGTATTCTCTGATAAGGTTATTGTTTTTGTTTTTACTGGCAGATATTTACATTTTTTTTCCAAGATTTCTCCTGCATCTGTGGTTATAGTTGCTTTTGGTTTTGTTTTTTTGTTTGGTGGTGGTGGTGGTGGTGTTTTTTGTTTCTTTTTTTTTGCACAAGAGAAAAGTGAGGAGGAGCAAAAACCCAGGACTCTCTGGGATAGGTGACCCAGGAGAGATGATCCAGGTATGATCCAAGTTGACCAATAAAGATGTATTCTGTCCCATAAATGTCACACTCACTATAAACTAGGGAGCTTGCAAGGGATGACTCCTTCAACTCCTTCCTCTGTCCCCTTCTTCTTCAGTCCCTTCCCTTCTCCTGTGTGACAGCAGCTCATCTTGGTTCCTGAGGATTACCCCTCCCTTGTCACGTTTTTGTTGGTGTATGGCTAGTGACTTATCTTTGTGAGTTGAGTACAACATTGATTGCTTTATTATCATTGTTTCTATTTTTGTTACAGTTAATTAGCATTAATTTTATTTAAGTTTTGGTTGTTTTAATTATTAAATAGGCTTTATCTTGACTGGTGAGTTCTTTACTTTTAACCTCTCAATTGTCTCCCTTACCCCATGGTGGAGGGGAGAGGACGAGCAAACTAACCACACAGTGTTTAGCTGCTTGCCAGGTTAAAGCACAACATAGAGATAAGTTTTCCACTTGCAAATCAGTTTTTTTGGGAAGAATAGTGAAGAAGCCAAAATCTTTGGGATTTGACACACAGCTCTTGGTGTCTCAAAATTTTGTGACTGTCATAATTCTATTCTGGGATATTCCCAGGTGGCTATCTATGCATATTCTGAATTTTGGTTTCAGGCTTGGAACTGGAGTTTCTTTGAAGACGTCCTCTAGTGTGAGGCGCAAGTTCACCTACAGGGACTTATTGCTCTGGACAGGGAGATATTTGACAGGATTTTCAAAATATCTAATTTTCAATTAATTAAATAGAAACTAAATGTCCTAGCATACCTGAAAGTACCTCTAGACTTTTGTCTTTATATTTAAATACTTAGAGATTTTGGAGAACTGTGACAAATGAGATAAATGGACATGAAGTTTGAAGAAGCAAAAATAGGCTAGAAATTCCCAGTAATGAAAATAAAGCATACTTTTCTTTGACCTAAACCTACACACTAACAGGGTTGTAAGTAATGGAAGCTGTTTAGTAGATGGTAGAAGATGCACAGCAGAGCTATGTAAGTATAGAGATGTATACTTTCATAACATGCACCTAAATCTTTATCTGAATCACTTTTCCAGAAGTTCTCTATAAAGCCCATAAAAAGAATTGGTATGACGCTGAACTGTACAAATCTGTTGTCCTGACAGGTGTCTAAATGAAGGCAGACAGAATTTCTCTCTAGCTACCCATCTCTCCCTAATACTTACATACTAATCTGATGACCTCTACACTGCCTAAGGCATTAGTGCCAGGATCAATCTTGGCCTCCAGATACAGAATGGCTTGCACGTAAAGTTAATCCCTTCTAGACAGACCATATATACGATACACAAGACATGCTTCAGCTCTTTCCACATCCCCATGTCTCTAAAAATTAATCACGATTTAGATGTTTAGGTTTCTTTCTCCCATTTGACATTCCTGAGATAAAGTGAGCTGTGTCACAGCTCTCCAGAGGGGTTTCTATGGGATAAATCTAAAGCAACCTCAGTGAGACTAAGATTAAAGAAAAATTCTAAATGAGTAAATGTGGTAAAGGAACAATTTTTTTATGCACCCATATTAATTACAGCTTTCTGAAAGATACCCTCTAAGGTCTCTGGGCCTTGGAAGCGAGATGTCTATTATTTAGGCATCTACACCTGAGTTTTCTCCTTAGGTTTCTGTTATAATCAACAGAGAAAAACAGAAACTTCAAAGGCACATTTTATCTTGTCTTAATGTTGATGTCTGAAGTAGAATCCAATTTTCATTCTCTAGAAGTCCTCTGCCTTTATAATTATGAAAGAAATTTATGAGGAGCAATTCAGTCAGAGATATCTGTATAGTAGGTCTCTAAGGCTGAACAAGAAGAATCCTACACTGGTTTTCACCTCATAAAGGCAGAAATTCACATTCTTCTTCAGCACTGGGACTTCAAGCTATAGGCAATCTGCAGGTTTCTCATGTGTACTCATTCGAAACACTATGTTGTTATAATACAATTTATTTCACATGCATTCTTCCTGAAAACTTAAAACTTCCTTGTCCCATAAAATACGATTCCTTACTTATAAATTTTTGATTGGGGTCTAAGCAAATAGGCAATAAATTTCATTATATATCTAGCTATTTTTGTGGTCTTACTTATCTCTGTTTCAGTCTCAGCAGAACAATCATAGCACATTTTAACCTCTTGAAGTGCATGCAAAATAACATGATTCAATTAATCTTGTTTGCTTGTTCACAGTGGTCACTGAGTATTGTGTTTTACATAACTGTTTAACATTTTTATTGATATGTCTAGAAAATAAGTGCATTTCTAAAGTAACAGAATAGGGGTAAATTTAATAAACTTACATAGGTAAAAGTATAAAATGAAATTATCCTGATTTCATATTGCAGTGCAAATAATTAAATGTTAAATTTAATTTTTGATAGTTGTTGTTGAAAGGCTGAATACTTCCAGTGTCTTTGACATCTCATACATATTGAAACTTCTAAGCAATATTAAAAATAAAAAGGAGGGTGTGTTGTCACTAGTGAAATACAGTCACTTAAAACTGAGAGAGGGAAGAAAATTCAAGATATATACAAAATTTCCATAAAATTACCCAGTGGAAGTTGTTACTGTATGGACCAATAAAAGTCCTGCTTAAATGAAAGTATTATAGCCAAATAAATATTTTGAATAAAAATTTTTATTTTTGTAGTCTGAATTAAAAGCTATGGATAGAGCAATACATAAATCATGTGCATAAGAATGAGATGTAAGAACTGCTGTGGATTTGAAAAGTCAGCAAGATAATAGTTTCATGTATGATGAGTGCACATTAGAAAAGCAGATTTAAAATTTGCATTTGCTGTATCTGTTTTCTTTGTGCACACATAGTTTAAGAATCAAAGTTTTGAAATATCCTTTTTTTGAAGAAAACTTGATTTTTAACTGGTGTTTTTCAGGGCCTTACAAAATGCAGCACTGGATTTTTATACCTTTATGGAAAGTAAGCTTTATTCATCTACTTGATGTAAGAACAAAATTTATACATATGTAAAAAATTAATTCATTAGTGTGAATCTCAAACATAATTTTGAAAGCCAAAGCTTGGATCAAAATATTAAAGAAAAATAACTATTAAAGCCATAACCGTAGAACTTTAAGAAATTACTATTAATTAATCATCACACAAACATTTTAGTAGTGGAAAGAAATATCTACTTAGGGAGAATTAGCTACATGAATATTGACTAGAGCTTTGAAATTGTGAGGAGGGCTTTGACAAAATGCTAAAGAATTAATCATTAGCCACAGTTTTATCTCGGGATTTACAATATCATTTTGTCTAATTATTTCTGATGTTTCAGTATCATGCTAAGAGTTGAAAGAGACAAAGAATTTGAGAGGACATGCTCTTTTCAGACTTGCGCTCCAATGGAAAACTATATCTATTAGAACTCAAAAACAGAAGTTGATATTGTTGGCATTTCTACACAAAGAAGATCAAGGATTGAGCTGGCATAGAAAAGCCCTTGAGAAAGTGGTCCTGCCAGTTCAACATTAAAAGACTTTGTGAAATGGTTGGCATTGTTACAGTTGTGTGCATCACAAGTCAGGCATGAATAATATGAACAGAATTCTGGCTTTGCTTCATCTCAAAATTTGTAGGATGCCATCATGCATAACTAACTTTGCTCAGAAGGTAATGTATATAGAAGACAATAGAGTTGTTCTTCGTACAGCAAGATTTATCAAGCAAGTTCTTCACTAATACATGGCTGTAAAATTTCAGACATTAAATGAAAAAAAAAATTAGACAATGTGGTTTCCTTTAGGGAAAAGGCTTAATTCAATGAGCTTCATAAGTTTAAAAAAAAAATAAAAAAGAAGTTTTATTTTTCAGTTTTTTCCCAGTCTGAAATGATTTGCAAATGACATGATTTGCATTATAAACGAGCTATCATTATTATCATTCCATGATCAATGTGTCCCTCTTCATTGACCATGGCATGCTGTGCAGAGTTACCATCCATGGGGAAGGTCAACTGCTTCACTATTCTTCATATTTCTAGACTATTATTTCAAGTGAACAAAGTTATCCATCTTTTACCTGAGCAGTACTGAGCTTTCTAGAAGGCACACCAAGATTCACTGAGAGTGATACACCCTTACCCATCTCCATAGAAGTGAACTTTTACCAATTTAGAGGCAATATTGTTGAAGGCAGCCATGGTATGTGCTCAGGTTAAAAAGCAGTCACTCATGCTAACATACAGGTCTCTACAACCAAAGCCTATGGTAAAACTCTGCCTAAATTCTGCTTCAAATCACTGTCTCCTCGCTATGGTCTGCTGCACTGGCTCACTACAAGGTCGGATCATATGTCACTAAACAAAGAGCTAATCCTCTGAAAGCTGCACACACAAATAATTGTATAAAAATAAAATTTCACCTTGTCTTAGACATAGTTATGCAGAACTGATGGTAAGATTTTGGCAGGACATGGGTTTTCCAGCTCTCTCAGGTGTTCAGAAAATTCTTTCACGAAGCTAGCTGTTTCTCAGAATATTCGTTAAAAAGCCGTATGATAAACATTATTGTATTTATTATTCAAGTATAAATTATAGGTCTTAGCTGGGTAAAACTCTGTGGGTTTACAGCACAGGTCCAACAAGAGGATCTGGTGATCTCTTCTGACCCTGTATTTCTGAGTCTCTGAATAATGTAAAATGAATTGTACGTATTCAAGTCAAGCTGGATAGCCAGCAAATGGAAACTATCTACTATCTCTTGTCTAGATTCATGATGGAAGAGAAAGGATCAGCAAGAACTTATTAAAAATAAATTTCTCAATCTCCTTAACACCTATGTTCCTGTCCTTTGCTTGTTTTTTATGTCATTATGAAAAACTGCACAATTCTCCTTTGGCCTAAATAAATAAGCTCTGAATTTTTTAACACTTTAAAACTTTATTGTTTCTTATTGCTCCTGTATAGTGAATTTACATCATTTATCACTTCTTTATCTACCACACCGCCATAATCTTGGCCTTCCTTTGCACCCCTGCAGTTAATAACCTGATACTAACATACTTATGAGGCAATGTTGACTATTTATGAAACTGAGTAACTCTATGTGAGTAAAACTGAACATTTTCATAAGTATTTCTTTTCTGTTCTCTAGCATATAACTGTATTATTTCTTTTTAGTGTATTTTTTTCCTTTCTCACTATTTATTTCTAAATTTTACATTTAAAGGAAAGCAACTCATTCTTAAAGAATGAACAAAAATATTCATAAGCATCAAAATGTGAAACCATAATCAGGTACAACTTATATTGTTAGCAACAGGTCCTTTAACTGGATAAATATACCTAGACTGTCTCCAGTGGTAGAATTTCCTATCCTGATAAATATTCACTAAGAATTCATATGTTTTAAATGTTTGATTTGAGCAATGTAAATAACAAGGGAAAACTATGTTTTCTGAAATAAAGATCGATCTTTCATTGTGTACTTTTTGTCACCTATCTCAGAGGAAACCTTTTTCAAAATGAGGGCTCCTTAACACTGTAATTTCAAGTAATAGTGTAGTTACAGTAACAGTTGACTTTCGCTCTTGAATTGGAGAAAGCTGAAAGCAATGACCCAGGAACTAGTGTCAAAGGGTTAGCTTCCAGATAAGCCTACCTAGTCCTGGGCAAGCTCTTTAGTTCTGCAGTGACTAGCACATTAGACAATGAGAAAGATAACATCAGCAAGCTTAGAGATGAATTCCCAAGGAGCTGATTTTCAAATATGCTATTGTTTTGGTTATTAGTTTCCATAAAAATGCTTTATTTCATATGTAGTCTTCAGACTATCCTTACTATAACAGTGCAATGCTATTTAAGTGGCTTTACTGTGTGCTGGGAGAAAAATCCCAAATCTTGCTCCCTCAAGCATCATGATTACAGGTGAGGCAGAACTAGAGACCAGAGGGATTTCCAAGACGTTTGAATCAGAAAACTCAAAGACAGTAAACAACATAGTGTAAATATACTAGTAATATAAGTATATAATGTAAAAACTCTGAGTTTAAGGAAAAAGTATTTACAGTTCACTTAAATTTATCAGGCCAATATAGTCGCCCAGATACAGTCTCATTAGAGATGCCCTAGATATACCATCTGACATCCAGCTGATTGCCCAGAGAGGGATGTACATAGTGTAAGCAATGCTCATAGTTGCCTTTCACATGCAGAATTGTCAAAATCCCTTACTAAACCTGAATGGTGTTATGTACCTTTGTTTAACATAATTAAATGTCCTGGTTTAGTGGGACAGAATTTTAGAGTTAGATTTCTGTTGAGGAAAACTGCAATTTTGTAAGGACTGCAACACTATTTCACGGGAACTAAGTGATAAAGCTGTTACATGTTTCAGTTAACACTGGTATGCAGGTGGCCATAGTGCTCAAGGTCTTTTGTGGTTTTGAGATAAACGTGGAGAGGTTAGGGGGAGCGGAAACCTAGGAAAGTTGACGCCAAGGTGACCCCAGGCTGACCAACTAATACTATTAATATAATAAATGTCACATTCACCATAAATTGGGGAGTTCTCTAGGGACAGCCCTTCCTTTTTCCTCCTTCTTCCTACTTCCATGGCTGACATATAGAGAAGGATTTGTTTACCATCCTACCCCTGGGGCCTACTCCCCCACAAAATTGGCTGAGTATAACTCTGCATATTGTATATTATAACTGTTGTTGTTTTTATTATTATTTTAAATGTATTTCTATTTTAACCCACAAATCTCCTTTCCTTTTCCTGACCCCACTCCCTGGGTCCAGAAGAAGCACTGAGTGATAGAGCAACTGTAGAAACTACAACACTAAATCAAACCCTGAGTGCAAATGTCCCACACAGGTATGGCAACATGAGGAAAGTTGTTTTGAGCTTCATTTATAGTCAGAAGAAGCTGTAGGTCAGTATTCCTCTGATCTGTTTTACACAAATACTTTATGGTGGGATGAGTGGTGACCTAAAAGTGGCAATTTTCGTACAATTTGTTTACCCTATGACCAGTTGAGATGCGGATGTAAACACATTTCTACGCTGTTCCAAAGGAATTGCAACCCAGAATGCTGCATGTACTCTCCCTAGAAAATAAAGCTTTTTGCCATCCCAACTACTTAGCTATACTTATGAGACAAAACACTAATAAGCAAGCCTGTACAGGATTCAAAATCAACTTTCAGGTCACACTGAGTTTCACGGAATGTCTCATTCCTCTACTCTGTGATAAAAGAATTCCTGGAACTGGCTCAGAATTGGTGCCTCATTTTTAGTAATTAATAGGAAATTTGCCTGTGAGATACAATATAATTAGACAATTTATGTACTAAAATAACACTCTGTAAATTAAATTCATTTCTTTATCAAGAGGATTTTTCTTCCTAACTTCCTAAAAGCTTTGCTCATCTTTGCCCTATAACTCAATTACTTTACATACACTTGTGAAGCACTTGACCTTAAGGGAATAGAGTAAGTCACTCCCTTGAGATCCTTTTCTAGCAGTTTAAGTAATGAGGAGTCAGCAAGTGTAATAATGAAAATAAAGTTATTTTCATCAAGATAATGTATGTTTATGCTTGTCAAAACAATCTCTGTATGGAGTATAAAGTAGAGATATGAAAAAGTTGATGATAATTAAAAGTAAGACTATTTGGTTTCTTTACAAAAGCACACAAATTCTACCTTCAGAAAACTCATACACTACTGTAAAACTTACTTTAATACATATTTCCTTGTTTCTAGATAACCAACTTTTGAATCTTTTGGCCTTCTTCAGGCTTCACACAGGGAATTAGATAATTACTTCACTGAACCACTGTTAACAATTAGTTTTAAAAGTCATGGACATTGGAGCAGGTATCAGAGGATATTTTTTATTAAAAAAAGGAGACTGGAAAAATCCAAGTATGACCCTAGTCTTTTGAAAATGACAAATAAAATAATCCTAGAAATTCCTACCAAAAAACTCTGATCCTCATTACCTTGGGGAGAAAAATAAATAAATCATGAAATAAATACTAAAGGGAAATAAAAAAATCCTCAAAGGCTTGATATTGACTGAACATAAGCATTACTTAGTATGGCTTTATAAATAGCACCAATCATCCATGTTCTGGTGCTTTAGGGACTGATAAGAAAGTTCCCCCTGATTTAGAGGAAAGGAGGATGCACAACACTTCACATGTTTCCAAGCGCCTCACAGAACTGTAGTTTGATTGCCAAAGTGACAGGTGGACTTCATCCCAGCTGGGAGACATTTATAATTCTTACTCAAAAGCAAGGGCAGATCTTGCCCTTGGGGTGTTAGGATCCATTTCCACAAGTATTTTATAACCCTCAGTAAAATCTTTCTGAGCTTTTCTTCCCTCCTTCCCTAAACACAGACAGCGCACATAAAAGCACAGAGCAAAACACTGTCACATCCCAGACAGGGGAATGCAGAGGGATGGGAAGAATGCTGCGCCTTTGCCTGAAAAGTAACCCTCAGCAAGGGGGATTCCCACAACCTGTAACACTTCACAGTTTGTACTGCTCTAAAGAGAAGGAGATCAAGACAGGATGTTTATCTCATGACAGAGAAATATAGCAATCAGAATTGATATCCAGCTTTTCCTGAATTTACAAACACCAGTCAACACATGTTATATTATAGTAGCTAATGCAATAAACACCACAGTGTATGGCTCCATGACCCAGCTGTAGAAGCCTAGATAATTTTATTCCTTTTTCTACACAGAACATATATTTGTGGAATAAAATTGTAAAAAAATTTGAGAGAAGAAAAACCATAGTTTTATAAGACACGCAGACTTTTAGTTTTGTTTGATTTTTTGCCCTACATAAAATGTGTTAAGGAAAGTTAAAATAGTTCTAGTTATAATTAAATTTTTTAAAAAAGTTTTTTTGAATCATTATAAATTAATAGGGTGGGGAAAATTCTTTTTGGAAACCATTGATATCCTATTTTTATTGAGGGAATTTGATGAGAGCAATATTTGCCTAACAGAAAAAAAAAATTATAGAAAAGCCATACTCTTATAATTTTCTATCTTTACATAATGAAAAATACAGTGTAGAATTTTTCTTTTTTTGCTTCATCGTGTGGCTATTCCCAAGATCATTTAGATATTTTGAAAAGTATAATAATTCTCTCTCAGAGCATGGATTTGAAATAAATACTGATCAGCAGTCTAGCAAAAGAGAGGAGCCAGGAAAGTGCAGTATGAATTTGAGTGTGCTAGGAAGCAGAGAGAAAGACAGTAAACACTGCCCTTGGGTTAGGAAACAAAAGATAGAAATAAAAATTAATTCATCTTATGCCCTTTGTACAATAAGACTAGTTAGCCACAGAGGTGCATAAAAATATTCACACTGAAAGGCTTAGACGCACTTACACACACTGTGGCTTTCTTTGTGTGGTCACACTCTTTTGTCAGGACTCGCAGAGGCCACACTAATGGTTTAGACAGTGTTTCTGAATTCCTACGTCATGTCTAAGTTTGCCCTATTACCAACAATGTATAAAACATCATCTGAGTACCCTTAGCTAACAAAACTATGAACTTCATCCAAAGCAAGCTGAAAATTCTTGCTTCCTTCCATGAGTTTAGATCAAACGCTTTGTTCTTAACATCTTTTTATTTTCCCTAGCCTGAGGTACAACATATGGGGAGGGCAAGAGAAAGGAAGAAAGTGGACTGATTTAAAACGCTTTTGAGTTATATTTTCAGAACCATTTAATGATTCCAATGAGGATTACATTATTAAGAGTGCATCGAGCAATGTTTCCTAAAGGGATGCATGAATTTCTGAAAAACAGTCCTTAATATTAATTTCGTTCTGGTTTACATTGTTTTTGTTTCATTTTATTTTGTTTTATCTTCTTGAATTTTATAATTTCATGCTCTATGCTATTTTCTAAATAGAAGGGGAAGAAAAATCACATGGATGCAAAGACATCTGTGTGATATTCACCTCCTTAGGAGTCAAAGTGTGTGGGTGAGAGCATACAGATCTGAGCTGGGCACAAGCAATCCTTAGTACAGAGCTGTGCCCACACTAACACAGCAGCTAAAAAGCTTCTGGACAAAAGTGGGTTTATGCCTGGATATCACAGAAGTCCTATGAGTGCATATGGATCTGTTAGCTCCCATCCTATTTTACAGCTGCAGGTTCCCCTTAGTGTAACCTGCAGAAACATCTTTTCATGCCAATTGGCTTTACTGTACTAAGTATTGACCTGTCCAATAGAAGGCATGTTGTTTGTACTGTTGGCTCCAATGGTGACAGGGTGACAGTTCCTGGCTGTAGGATCCTAGAGATGGACATGAGAAAGATATGAAGTCAGATCCTTCACATGGCATGTCATTTCTACTATATCAGTTTCACTACCATAAAAAGGTCCCAACAACTATGTGAAACTGTCACATCTAAAAACAATAGCTTTTTGTTTCATGTATTTTTATGTCTCCTGACTTTCAAGTGGTGGGAAGGATACTTTCTCTTCTTTTACAATACACATCTTGCTACTTGCATCTTTAGTTACTGCTATGGTGCTTAGCTGCTCAGGGGATCACATAATTGAAGATAGACAAACAAGACGTTTCTCTCCTCTCCTTGTGCCAGAGCCCTAGAAAGTCAAGCTGGTTGCTGCTACCAAAGATGTGGTAGGGAAACAGAAGGTTGCAGATGCTCTGTGGTTATAAGCATAATTTGTTGTCTTTATCCTTCCATGGCAATAATGGGAAAAGTATCACAGGTTTTTGGCACTCCTTTCTGTCACTCCTCCTTCTTCTCTATTTGTCCCATATCTTCCACGTTTTTCTTTTCTCCTTTCCTTTTCTCTGGAGAGGAAAATTCTAGTTTTGACTGGCCCTCACCCTGGAAAGTCAAGATGGCAAAACTCAACTATTTTGGTGAGAAGCCTTGACAAAAGATTGTGCTGTGCAGTACACTAGAGAAAAATCTAAATTTACTGGAAATTAAAAAAAACTCAAACCATAAGAATTCTGGGAATATTGAATTTCTGGTGAGCCTTTCCTTCCACGACAAAGCTTTCCTTTACATTTTTACTTAACTTCCTTCTTTTTTGAGTAAGTCACACTGATGATACAATCCTGCTGTCACTTAAGTTCAGCTCTAATTGTTCTAGTAAGCCTGAGTTACTAACCTAAATCTTACATCTTGGTAGAGCTATGTGTTAGCAGGTGAGTCATTAGACCAGCTTTAAACACAAGTTTGAAACCATATCCTGTGAAAATAGTCACAAAACAAGTGTGCAATTATGCAGACTTCAGGAATTGCTTTCACATATTCACTGCCAGTAAAAAAAAATAAAAATAATCTAGAGATATTTTGAAATATCCTGAGGTACATTTGTCCTTTAAGATAACATAAAGCTGCTTCATTTATAACTCAGAGAACACAAAGCAGTGAATTTTAAAAGAAATTTGATTATTACGAGGGGCTTAAAACTACACATAGTCTAAATTCTCTATAATGCTGCAAAAAAACCAGCACTATACTGCAAATTTTGTGAACATTGTAGAAAAAATGTGATAAAAAGTAGGGGGGGGAAGTAATTTCAACCTCCTTGTTGACAGTAATGACCTTTTTGGAGTAACAGCTTTCAGCATGTAAACTCAATCAGAAAGGAAAACAAAGTTGCCTGAATGGATGCACAGTGTGCATCTGTGTCTACAGCTGATGTCCCTGAAGATAAAGATGTACTATTGCATTGTTTTGTAGTGTGATTGCTCCTGAATGTTTTATTAGCCACACATTATATTTTAGACATGCAAATAAATAGGTCATACTTAGAATGGCAATGCTTTCCCCTTCCTTTGTGCAATGGAACACAGAATTTCCCTTGCCTCAAAGCTTCATATTATTTAGCTGAGAGGCATACTTTTGAGGGTTTTTTTGCCCTTTTCTTTCTGAATACAAAATATGCATTAAAACTGAGCTCATATCTTAATTGGTTGAGTCACCCATCCCACCAGAACTGTAATTAATGCATAACTTCTTGTCATTTCACTGGGGTATCGTTTCATGATGCAGTGATCTATTTTGATACCATTCTCTGCCCTGCCATCTGTAAAGCAAAGTCTGAAGCAGTGTGCTTAGAGTAATCTGCACATGGCTGTTTGTTCATTAGAGAGAAGAAAGTGGTAGCAAAAAAATTACCCTCCTCCTTAGTCCATTTTCTGACCTTGCAATGGCCATAAAATTGTATGGTTTTACATTATTGCTATAATATTTATATATTTTTACATTATCTTTTCTGCTAACATTGAGGGAAACTTTTCTAGGCCTGAAAGACAGCCCTAATATCCTAGCAGAGCAGAAAAAATGAGGTATGAGATTGCTCACCACATATACTTTCTATTTTCAGAGATTAATTTGATCATTCATCAGTTCTCCTCCTCCTCCATTTCGAGTCCTGATATTTTCCCTCAAACTCCTGACCCTTCTCTCAGCTCAATATGTTAAGTAAAACTTATCATTTATTCAGGCTTATCTCAGTATAATAAAACATTAATTATGTTATCTACAGGGTTACACAACTTGATACATGGCTTAAGTTTCTCCATCACATTCTTCAATGCAATATTTGTCTTTGCTCACCCTAATATGAAGCCTGAAACCCGCTAATTCACAACCTGAGACAGAATTCCAACAAGAAGCTACAGAAGTATTAGCTTAGATGTGAAGACCAATACTTTTAACTATCAGAAATCTCTGATTAATGACTCATAATAATAGGATACCATAACTGCCAACTTTTTTATTGTATGCAAAACAGTCCCCTGAGAACAGTATTAGGTAAGAGTCACAGAAGGTGATTCCTGTTATTGATGCCGAGTAGGAGCATCCTAGTTCAGGGCTCCCATTAGGAAGATCTGGCAGATCTAGATGGAGGGAAAAAAAAAAAAGAAGAAAGAAAAAAAATGTTTTGAATGTCTGGTACTCTTATTTCAAAATTTTAGTTTCTGCTTTAAAAGAGTACTATTTAGACAATGAAATGTAGAGGGTTGAAATAAGATGAGAGGACACCCAAAATGACTGTATTAGAGAAACTGAATTCTCCTTGAAGATCTAGTCAATACAATAAATAGTCTAAGGAGTTTTACATCTCCCTGCAAGTAGGCAGCTGGTTAGCTAAATTGCTCCCCAGACATCACTGACTGTAATGCTTAAAGTATTAGATACCTACCTTCCATACAGATATCTGTGTGAGATGCATAAATTTTACTACACGGTTCTGGAAATCAATCCCTCTGTTAATCTCAGTTTTAAGATTTCATAAAGGGAAAAATAATATTATTTTTTATAAATGGTTAATTAACTTTCCAGTTTAATTTGAAAGTCATATCTACAGCATAGACTAAGTTAAATGACATATAAATCCCCTATATGGGCTTATTCTGGGGGGGGGGGAAAGAAAAAAGAAAAAAAAAGGGGTAAAAATACATTAAACTTCAGTTGTTCAGAATTTCTCTGAACAGAGCATACATATTTGTGTTGTTCTTTCAGCTTTAAATCTACCCCTCTTAATCTGTACTGTGAGTACTCAGTACTTGTCACTTTTATTTTTTTTCCCTCTAATCATTGTTGTGGTTTAGAGCTGGGCTGGCTACTAAATGATGGGCAGATGCTACTAACCTCTCTCCCCTCCACAAAAGGGGAAGAGAAAGGGAATAAAGGAGAGAGATTTTTGGTTTGGAAAAGAAAACAAACAGGTTTAATGAAACAATAATAATAAAACTACAGGATAATAATTTAAATAGGAACACAACAAAATACATACAAATATATACAAAACCAAGGTTAAATCCTCCCTGCCCTGCCCCCTTCCTCCCCCCCGCCCCTTCCTCCACCACCAATGACGATCACATCACCAGAGGCTCTGCGGAGGAGGGCACTGGAAAAGTTCAAGGTCAGATTCAGCAACAGGTGGGGAGCAGGATTCAGGAACTGGATTTGGAGACTGGATTCGGGAACACATGGATTGGGATCAAAGGCAGATGAACTACCAGGGTTCTGCTTGGACACAGACCATGGCAGAAGAAGTGAAGAAGATGATATAAAAAAAGAGCTTGACCCTCGTGATCCTTCAGCTTTATACTGTGTGTAATGTATGTGGGATGGAATACATGTTGGTCAGTTTTGAGTCATCTGTCTTATCCGTTCCTCCCTGCAGTTGCATCACCTCACTTAGGACACCCCAATATGGCAACTATGGTGTGACAGTGGTCTTGGTCTCTATAGGCGCAAGTATAAGCAAGAGCTATATTTGCATACCACACCTAATAGTAACTATAAACATCAAGCTCTATCAGTTGTAGAATTAAGCACTGTCTGGAAACACATGCTGTTAGTTTCAGAAAGTACAGTCACTTAGGAGAGACTTAACTGAAGAGGTAAAATCACTAAATAGAGAATTAGTTCTGTTTAGCTCAAAGTGGGACAATCTTAAATACAATAAGTATCATTTTATTCTATGAGAAGCCCATCTGGAACTAGCGGGACATTTCATGGATCAAGTTGTTTCCATGTGTGAGGAAGGATGGCAGAATTGTGTGTTGTATCATCAATACTCCATTCAAAATGTTTAGATAGATAGTAGTCACAAAAACTGACAGGCACTAAACTAACAACTTTTATTGTTTATTCCCAGTTCTTTTTTAGAGAATAGTATTAAAATGCAACACTGAATGACAAGCAAATATCAGTATATACTATGTACACTTCAAGTACCAAGTAACTTTGTATGAATTAAAACATAAAAAATAGATTTTAAAATTAGTTCAGAAAAGTTTGAGGTGCTATAATTCTATAATTAAGGACATGGTTATAAGACCTTTTTCTTTTCATTGTTTTCTTGCATTTATCTCAGACCTTGCATTTTATTGTTACCAGTCTGATACAAAAATGATAGGTTTGTTTGTTTATTTATTTATTTATCTCATTACGAGGGTGTTTTCAAATAATTTTTCTGATAAATGATGGTTTTTTATTACTTTATACACTTTTAATGACATAATGAAACTTCAGTTTCATAGTATAATGAATTATAAATTGAGCAACATGTCATGGTCCCACATCTTAAAAGCATTTCTTCATTGATTTGTTATATATCATTTAAAAATTCAGTTTTACTCATAGCTCTATGCACAAATAGTTTTATTGTAGAAGCCACAATATCTATTTGGGTATTTGGGAATATTCCAAAGCTTCTCAAATTTCTGCAAATCTGCCTTGGTGTGTAAATTCCTTGTAATTTAAGAATATGTATATGAAACAAATTGAAGCAGCTATAGCATTTCAATGCAAAAGGAAGAGTGAAGCTCAAAAATAATTTAAAAAAAGAACACATAAGAGGACATAGACTTGTAAAATAACCATACTCTTAACTCAAGGAGAATTTTGGCATGAAATAAAATGGAAACAAGGACCAGAACACAATCTAGGAAAAGACAGCAGGCAAAAACTTCATTGAGAGTGTTGAAAGCTTTCCATTTACTGGATGTGCAAATTGTCTATTTTCAGCCTCGCCCAAAATGATGAAAGAGAAAATAAATTTATTTCTGTTCTTACTCATCTAAGGAAACAAATTACTTCTCCTCTAGTCTACCTGATGGTTACTACTGTTTCTTTATTAACTCCAGCACGCAGGAAACCATAAAGCCTGGTCTTTTCTCATTCTTCCAGTCTCTTTCTCTGTGTGCTCAAGATGAGTTAATAGGATTAATAGCATTGATTTAAATCTGCATAGTCTGACCAAGAACTGTTACCTATTAGGATATTTAAAGAGGGTTCTTACTGTGTCTCTAATTGTTGTATATTTGTGCCGTATAAGTAAAAAATTAATTTAGACTGGACATTGCAGCGTTAGACCTCTGATGTGTTGATATACCCAGATGCAAATATGTCTCTTGAACTTCACTGGGGCAGATCTCAGATTAATACCAATTTCGAGCTGTTACCAGATCTGGTTTCCCTCCACCATGGACCAGTGGTCAGATAGAACTCCTTTTTTTCTCTCCTTTTATGTTTAATTCTAGAATGTTCTAAACAGAGCCAGGGAAAATGGTCAGGATTGAAATCAAAACAATTGGAAGGATTTGACTCTATTTATCATGTGATGTTTAAATACTTCCTTCTTAATGTTAGTGTTTTCTAGTCTGAATAAATTTACTTCATGCATTGGCTATGATGTGGGCCTTCTCCACCCCTACTGGTAGGCTACACATTTCTGTTCATAAAACAACAGTTATTAAATTGTGACTTACTGGAGAGAAAATGAGATTATTAGAAAAATATTTACTATAGCTTTACTTTGAAATCATCAGAACATTTTTCAAAAAATAAAACTATAGCTGACCTTAAGCCAGCCCTCTTCTACTCAGAAGCTCCAAGGCTTTTCAGTGTTGTTATGATAGCCTGGGATGATTCATGATCAGAGATCTTCTTTTGTCTTTACAGTCTTTCATGTTGTGCTGACATTAGTCACTCATCACACATCAATGTTGGGAGCTATGTCTGCATTTGCACTAAAAGTGATACAAATTTTCATATTTACCTTTAAGAATATCAGCTGCGCCACATTCTCATTACTCTGGCTTGCTTATTTGTTAGTATAATATTCCCAGCTGCACCGAAAACACATTCTGAATAAACACTGGAAAGAGGACATCTTAAATACCTGACAGGAGTTTTTTTCCAAGAAGTGCTATATATAGATTGGATCTCATCTATTTACCCTTCTATGTGCACCTGTGACTTTTAACTTCCGTAAGATATAGATCTGCAAGCATACTGGAAAACAGAATATTTCCCCTAACATTTTGGGAAATATTTTTGGTTTTGGATTTTGTTACGTATCAAGAAATAATGGGAAAGACACAGCTTTTCTCTGAAGTTCTGTTATGGCTCTCATTGCAAACCTCTGATTAAACTGAACAGCATTTGGACTTGATGGGCAGAAAAAAAAGCTAGAATTAGATGCAGGTAAATAATTTTTATTAATGACATGGACTACCCTGGTGGTATGGCTAAGAATAGATATGTTATCTATTTCCCATTCCATTGACTAAAGAGAAAAGCAAAGGAGACTACAAAGGGATTTCTTTAGTTACATTTTTCCCTGCTGGTTACTCACACTGTCCTTCAGAGAGTGGGCCTCTCCATGAATGTAACTGATCTGACATGCCTTTTTTTGCATTATCACTGCTAACTCTTTCTAGTGTGACAGGGATCATTCTTCATGTCCAAAGAACCATATGAAGTTAGATGGTTTGAAGATGGGGCTATGGAGAGGATTTCCAAAGAGAAAATTTAACACAGCCTCCAGGCTTCATTGGCTAGGTCTACATTAGCAGGTAATTACTTGCTAATGGTAACATAGGAGGAGTGAATAAACTGAAGCTCTGTCCTTACAGCACACTTTATGTGGTCTGGGGTTTTACTTCAAAATAGATTAATTCTGTCCCCTGAACTTAATATTTCCATTCTACATGTGATACAAAGCTATAAAAAATAAAGGTATTCCACAAATCCTCACCACACTAGAAAGTGCCATTCTGGCCTTTTTTCCTGTAGCAGGCGTATGATAGTAGCATATCATAGCCCACTCCAACATGGCTCAGATAAAGCCTCTCCAGTGGAAACGAACCCAGTTTCTGTTCCTGCCTGTGTTCATGCCTGCTTCTATTCCTGCTCATGTTCAATTAACACACTGGCATTTGATTTTCTTGGGGATGTGGAATGACTATCAAAGAATGTAATACTCTCTTTGCAGGGACAGTGTAGGATTTCTTCTGTAAGTTGACAGCACTGTGAGCTACTACTACTTCACTATCATGGCTTAACATTTCAGAAAATCATACTTTTATTAAAGGGAGCAACTCCTTCCCCCTTGTGAAGTCCCATGATACTGGACTCCTACTGATCAGTGGCCTGACCAATTTAAGTCAGCAAATACACTGTGGACAAAATGATGATCAAGACTTCAGATGTCATTCTCCAAACCCTCTTGTTTGAATAATGAAAGAAAAATTTCCAGAAGTTTTTAAACGGTGTGGGAACTATCCATCAAATTATCCACAGGTAAATGGATAAAATGGGGGATGGTCTAAATGATCTTTAAAGGTCCCTTCCAACCCAATACATTCTATGATTCTAAATCTGTGGATTATTTCAAAGTGGTTAATTTCTCATCTCAGAGATGTGGGGATTTTAGTACTTTCTTTAAAAAGTTGGACACAGTAATTGACTATATTTGGTTCCTGCTAATACACTGAAAATGTTACCTATTTGCCTCACTAACATATCATAAGGTTGTATCTTGACATAGAAGATATGAACTAATAGGGTGGAAATGACATGTACCTTTGGTTGTCTACATCTAAGGTAGTCCATGCTGTGTGACAAACTGAAGGGTAGAAGGAATTTTCCAAGTGTTTTCTATAGTAAAAGGTAATGTCCACATAATGGTAATCTCTTACTTTGTTTGTTTAGCTTGCTCCACAAGAAAAGTACAAAAAAAATTAAGTAAATAATTAAAACTCTCTTACTCTGAGTGCTCCCAAGTACAGTGTTTGATGTCTTAGAAGGTAGGGGGGTAACCTAGTCTGTGTTTTCTGTGATGCTGTTTCATACACTGTGACTGCTCATCCAGGTCTGGGATGTGTGCCATAGAGACCATGCAAAATGCCATAATGTTGTCCTTTTCAGAATCAGCAGCTTGGAGTTCCTACTGATAATAAATTTTGTTTTCTCAGGTTTCAAACCAAGTAACAATACAGCATACAGAGAGACTGTGTTCCATTAGAAGAGACAGTGCGTCTACAAATATGGCAAACCATCTGACTGCAAGGAAGCTCACAACTCACAGCTGACCCTCTGCCTGCAGACTTCCTACTAAAACGAGAGATGAAAACCTGCACCTGATGTCATTCCTGCAAACCTTTAGCCACCTGAGCCTGAAGTGGCTACTCAAAACAACATGAGGAGAAATCCATGACCCAGTGAAGTCCTAGGAGCAGGTTTGCTCTGCCACTACTTACTCTCAGTAGCTCACTGAGGGCTGGAGTGTTCTGTGAGACTCTGTGAAAGATGGACATGGAGGGAAGGAAGAGAAGGAGAAGCATTGCAACCAGCAAATATTAACTCTACAACTAACTGCTCTGTATCCTGAATAAACAGACCCTCTCCCCTGCTACTACTTCGTAGGCAGAGATTCAAAAGGCTACATGACATAAAACCATCCTATGTGTTGCTCTTCTATCATATTATCAGCTCATAATCCACTGCTTTTGAAAAAGGGAAGGAACCACATACTTAGGCCATTTGAGAAGCCTGTTGTGACTGCATTACCATAGCTTAGTTAGCACTGGGGCTAAATTAGACTCACACAGGGCACAGCCTGGGCAGGCCTTTTCTGACATACTTAAATGCCAGGCGGAAGATTTCTTCACAGCTCAGAGCCCCAGTTCAGCTTTTAAAGACAAAACAGACTATGATTTATGATTCAGTGCTATGTGTCATCTCTCTGCAAATCTGAGACCAGTGTTGTCATTCCTCCCTCCCTCTGCACATGTAATAATGACAGGTACAGAAGAACATCACAGTTTTTTCAGGTTAGAAACCAGAATGTTCACATGAGGAATTTTTGATACAATCTGTGGCAGGGAGCAATCTGGAAAGGTATCTGCAGATCTGCTCTTGTCCGCAGTGAGAAACAGGAACAATAAAGCAGTGCTAAATAGGTTCCTAAAACTTTCCTATATGGTGATCCCAGGTCCTCTAGTGTAAGTGTGCAGACAAACAGTAGTCCTAATGGTATCTTCTCACCTGAAGATCAGTTCTAGAGCTCTGTAATTGATAAACATAGTCTGTCTTTCACCCAAAGTGTGGTTGTTGTTGTGAGTCTTTATAAACAGAGCCTTAATTTTCTGATGAATTGAGGCATTGTTTGCCTACTGTCTTGGTACCCATCAGCAGTTAGATACTCTCACAAGGTTATTCTCCTTGCACACAAACTTCTGATTCTGCAATTTCCATAGGAATGAGCTCTGTCATTTCCTTGGGAACCCAGCAGGTATCTTGTTGAAACTTTGCCTTTGCAAAAGACAGAAATAATAAAGGGGCAATAATATGAAAGTGGGAGACAGAATAAAGATACTTATGAAGTGCAAATGGAAGAAGATGACAAAAATTAAATTGATTTTGGGGAAGTGTGTATGAATTAACAAGGTGCATTAGTCAAAGACCTGAGAGGTAGTAGGGAATAGCATATGTGAAAATACATATACTTCTAATTGGACTTGTGTGTTGAAGAAACTCATGGCAGTGTGGAGCATTTGGTTCAAAACTTTGATCCATGGTGCACACTTGGTAAGCAACTGGAATGGAGATCCCAGTTTAATTTCCCCCAGAAGGAATCTTGGTTGCACTCACTAAAAATACTCTTTGTGTGTATCGAAAACCCCACACTTTTTTGTTGTATGATAATGGAAATCACTTCAGAATGGCTCTGCGGCTCTAAATGAAAATGCTGCTGTTGTTCTAATCCTCCACTAGCCTGCATAGAAATCAGCAAGCAGTGAAGTGGCATTTCCAAGGGTTATAATACAGAAGGAAAGCCACAGAGAGTTGTAGGTATGTATGGAGAGGTGAGATGTTTATAAATATTTAAAGGGTGAGTGTCACGAGGATGGAGCCAGGCTCTTCTCGGTGACAAACAATGATAGGACAAGAGGTAATGGGCACAAGCTGGAACACAGGAGGTTTCACTTAAATTTGAGAAGAAACTTCTTCTCAGTGAGGGTGACAGAGCACTGGACCAGGCTGCCCAGAGAGGTTGTGGAGTCTCCTTCTCTGGAGACATTCAAAACCCGCCTGGACGCCTTCCTGTGCAACCTCATCTAGGCGTTCCTGCTCCGGCAGGGGGATTGGACTAGGTGATCTTTTGAGGTCCCTTCCAATCCCTAACGTTCTGTGATTCTGTGATTCTGTGATTCTGTGAGATGGAAAAGTTAGTTTTCCTCTTTACTGAAAAGTGAAGCTAAATCTGAAACCTAGAAGAGATTATATGAAGTAAATATCACTGATGCTGCTGCTGAGATGGCGATGTGACATTGAAAAGTTTATTGTTATATCAACATTTCTTTGAAGCATTGTCCTTTTAGTGTCATTAAGACATATGGCATGCATACTTTTACTACATCTATGTCTCAGATTATTCCATTTTTTAATTTTAATGTTTGCATTTTTTGCAATGTTATTCTTATTTTGATCTAAAATAAAACCTGAATGCACTTTCTCTAGAGTATGGTCCTTGTCACGGAATCGCACCAAAATGTCTACATGCACACAATTAATGAACTCAAACAAACTTTAATCTGCAACTAAAATGAAGCAGACAAAACTTCATTCACCAAAACAACATCCCACTGACATTTAACAAATACAGGTTCGATATGCTGGTCGGGAATATTACCAGACATGGCTAAGTTAAGAATTCTTAAGTTTTTGTCCAAATGATCCAAAATGTGCACTCACTCACTCACCAAAAAGGGAGGGCTCTCAATCCCGAGAAGTTACCTTAAGTGGCATTCCAACTCAAGGGGAGAGTCCCCGACTGCAGACCCGCTGCTCCGAGGAGGACCAACTCAAATGAGTCCTCCGGCAGGGCCCCATTTATACCCTGGTCGAATCTGATCTGCGGTCAATACATGGTCGTGTCACCCCCTATTGGCTGAGGACCCCAACTTTCCTGCCTTTGACCCCCACTATGTGGACCAGACCTGAGCTGTGAGGGGGGAGGCAGTCCTGGCGCCTCCAGCGCCAGAAACTTTAGCACCGTCTTTGTTGGGTTTTTCTCAGGTCTTCAGTAGGGTGGGTGCATCTGCCACAGTCCTAAACATCACAAACATGCAGTAGCATAATCTTCTCAAAGAATACCACATCTAACAGTACAATTGTTCTATTATTGCTCTATGCTCAAATACAACTCTTTTCTTTTGCTGCTTTCAGGCAGACAAAACAAAACAAAACAAGTCTTTGAGGAAGAAAACCATACTTAAAAGGAAAGTGCACCCATTTGTCTCAGCACAGTACTCTGAAAAGGGTAAGAAAACAATAACAAATACATAAACTGAAGGGAAGCAAGATAATGAATGTCTATTCAGATGCTTTTCCTGACATAACACTTGCCATTTTTGAAGGAAACAATGTCTCTGGAAAAATCTGCCACAAATGATTCATCAACTGATGGAGGCTACATCAAGTTTAATATTCATTATGAATCATTTAGTTGAGGTCTGCTACACCTACGGTATTTTTGTGCCCTTATAAAAAAATAGCTCTCATCATCTCTGCCCCCCACCCCCCTGAATTTCTGTCTCAAAATCTTTTTCATTCCATTTGGACATCTAAGGAACTTTTCTCTTGTACCACAGCTACAGAGAACATAAATAATTTTTACCCATGTATTTGCCCTAATTCTGTCTTTTAGAAATGTTTTAGAAATGGAGATGCTACCATTACTTTTCCATTTCTCTTGTCTTCTTTTCTTTTCTCTTTTCCAGGTAAAGAGGCAGCTGCAGAACAAGCAGTGTATTCATAAAACAGGATTCACAAGATAACTGGCCTTCATCATGGTATTTGTCTATATATTGAGAAGATAATGGAATGTGAGATGGAATTTAAATTGACAAACCTAGCTCTGTTATTTTGTCTGTAAAATTATTCAGATAAACTGACATAACACTCAGTTCTCTGGGATCACAGAAAACAACTTTCTTGCAAGAAATGCAGAATGTGAATTGTTGGTAGACTCTTATCCTCATTACAGCTTTTTACCTTTTCCCTTAACAGGGCTTTTTCAGCTTTCAGATCACAAATGACTTCAGAGAGATCTGGTGTGATCATTAAGGACTGTATTCTGCAAATGTCAGACTTACATAGCTTTACTGTAGAGCCTCTGCAGGTTCCCACAGCATGACAGCTTTAAAGCTGAAAAGTCTTAGTGCACCATGCCAGTGAAACTCAGGCACCATCTTCTCCTCTGACTAAATTGAGGCAAAGAGACACTCCTGAAATACATTGCATTCAGGACAACTCTGTTCTCAGGAATAAGATTCACAGGACTAGTAAAGGGGGTTGCATTCTGTTCTCTGCTACCTGGTGGCATATGTCTGCATTTTCACTGTCACGAAGACACGCAAGACTTGAATTCATCAGTGAGGGGGTACGACAGATGGACCTTATTTACCCTCCATACATTCCAGTAACTGATTAGCCTAAGAGGTATGCCTTATTGGCCAAAGCAGCACTGAGATTCTTTGTCCAACCAAGAAATCTTCATTCTGACAGTTCTTCACTTGTAACGTAGTTGCTGCAATAAAATGTGATTTTAAAGATTGATCTGTATCTGTTTGTAAAAATAACAGTCAAACAAAATAATAATGACCTGTCTTGACATAAGATGGATTCTTTACACTCATTGCATAAAGAATCTCGAACATTTTCTGACCTGTATGTACAGCAGAGTAGCAGTTAAATGAGTAATAATGAACCATTTTTCCTTTCCAGACAACTTCATCCAACTTTTGCTAGGAAATGAAATATATACTTTCTCTGCTGGAGATGGTTCTGGAAATAAAACCAACCATTTGTTCAACAGTCATCTTTATACTATGTGATAGTACTGCACCAGCCTCACAGGGTGAAGAGTTATATTATATTACAGGATAAGGCTCTTTCTGGCATCAGAATGCACTACTGATTGTAATGATCTTAGCAGCTTTAGAGCAGCAACGGCAAAATGTTTATTTCTGTCTTGAGTAAAGCTCAAGTTCTTGCAGACTGCTTTTTTAACAAAAAGATAGTGTAGCGGTGCAGATGCTCTAAACAACAGAAACTGAAATTTATTAAATAACCATTCAGAGAACTTACAAATATTTTGCTCTATAAAGACTCTGGCAGCTGCAACATCCACATTAATAGCTTTAATATTATTTTTTATTTTAGAACTGGATGCAAGCCATAAACATTATGTAATTGCCTAAAAATAATTCCTTTATGATTTAAAAAACATTTCCACATGTTTTCAGATAAAAGAACCTGAGAGTTATGTTAAAGAACTGCAATTATCAATACAGACTTAACATGGTGAATTATATGTCTACCAGTTCACTGGTATCACTGCAGTAGAGGCAACTCTAATTAAAGAAAAACTAGATACAAATATTTATGTATGAAAGTTTACATTTGATGTATAGGAGTGTACATGTATTTGTAGCTGTAGATGTTCTTTTAGAACATCATTACAGGTACTGTGCTGAATCACAATAACACTACAAAGATTTGTGTTTGTTTTGTCTATAGGGAATACTGAGAAATCTGCAATAGATCACGGAACTGGGAAGCTGGTCTATACTTCTATCAGTCTGGGTGAACTAACTTTTAAGGAAGGAATAGGCTCCAGCAGTAATCTCGTTAGGTCATTCAATCAATGGTGAAGCAGATGTGACTTCATTAAGAAAGGTTCCATCTCCTCTCATATCTTGTATAGTACATTGAAAATAAGTAATCTGGCTTATCCTGCAGCAGAATAAAAGTGGATAACCTTGTTTCTGTTTTCTTGCTTGCTTTAATCATCCTTCTAGAACACAAGAAACAAATAGAGAAACTGGATGCATAAGCCTGATTTCTTAAGAGAAGTACAGTGATAATAGAAAAACATTAGGAAATGTGGAAAATCAAAGGAAGTCTAGGAGAAAGTTTAAGATTGAGGATGGGCAAGATTGTTTCAGCAGACATGGCAAATATTAAACAGTTGTTCTGAACAAGAAAAATGGAGTTGCTTCATTAACAGTCAGTTAAGTCTGAATGGCAGACCTCCATTGTAACTTCCAGCCTTCTAAAGCAGGATGGAGAAAATCTGTTGCAAGACTAGAAAAATCTCTGTAGATAATTTCACTTTAAAAGTTTGCTAGGTATTGGCTCTTCTGTCCATCTTCTAGCTTATTAAAACCGAGGGACCTCATTGAGTTAAAAGTTATTCCTTTTTTCAGCAAAAAGTAAACCTTTTACTTTAGATATGAGCTGTTTCTCTGTTCATGTTTTTAATTAGAGACATAATTACAGAAGGTAAGTACTTTGCCCAAGGCAAGAGGAAGGCCTAGGCTAAGCTGACTTAAACATTCACGCTAGTGAATATATGTACCATAGGTCAATTAAAAACAGTGTCTTGCATTTGAATTACCATGGATATATATTTGCAGCCTATGTTTCCAATTTGCTCTACGCGTGCCACAGGCTTTGATCTTGAATGTTCTCACTGTGTCCTTTAACAGTGGCTGGGTTTAGATCATTATTTTGAGTGGCCATATTGAAGACTACACTTGATTCCCTCACTGTAGAAATGCTAGGAAAATACCGTAAGACAGGTTTTCATCCTTCATCCTCTTTCCTACACATCTTAAGCTCTAAAATGACAATTTAAAGGCACTAAAATTCTTTTGAAATAAACAAGACATCATAAGGCAAGTTGTAGACTTCTGAGACACAAACTGATTCCTTCGTGTTTGATACTATACATTGTCTCTTATTCAGGGCTTGATAACTACATTAGGTGACTAATGAGAAAGCAATGGAATGGGTGTAGCCATGTTCTCCTAGGTGATCTACCAAAGAATTCCTCAAATAATTTATAATGTAGCTTTCTTTCTCACATAAGAGGTCCTAAAATGTTGAAATGTGAGAACTATTGGCTGCTTAGTTACTTTAATTAATCTCTTATTTGGCTGCCCATGTTGTCTTGTAACAATTGAATGAGACACGTGCTCTGTGCCATGTTTCTTTATATATTTTCTCCAAAATAATAGACACATCTCTAGTAAAAACTATGTATGTCTTTAGCTTCCACTGCAATTATCTCCCTCAGTGTCTGTTCTATAAAGGCACTTCAGTACTCTGATCTCTTCATCTCACATACCCATACTTCGTTGCTCACTCAAGTGTCCACCTCTCACCTTTCAATTCATTCTTCTTGGGTATTCTAGGATTTTGTCTTCCTTTGAAGAACTAAATTTATTTGAACTTCAGTCCTTTCAGAAATTTCCTTTTGAAGTTAAGCTATAGTGTATAAAATTAATAGCTGTTTATTGGAGCAGTTAGTAGAACTTGGGATTCAGAAGAGAGTGCCCTGGTCATCAGATAAAAGTCTTGCTACACTCCCAGTGACATGATAAACGATTTTATGTCCTGGTACAATTTTAGCATTATAGAATGTTGTCACATAATACTTTCATAGCTGATCCTTTCAGTAAGAGATGAGTCCTGGTAGCAGAACTGACTGAGGCAAATAAGAAGCTGATTTAAAGTATGTACCTTGCAACCAAGTCTCTAGCCATTAAATTTCCCTAGCCACCAAAAAAGATCCAATTTTCCACCCATTCCCTTTTTCCTCTTTCTCAGATTTGAACTCAAATTAAGCTAGCTAAGACCAAGTATGCATGTACTAATCAAAGGTAAAATTCATAGATATATATCTCAGATACAATACACAATTCTGAAAGGAGTAAGGACACATATATATACTGTGTTGGCTTTCATATTTTGCAAAAGATGTATTAGGCAGTCTACTACTGAGAATACTTGTTTCTGTAAAGCTAGTTTTTATGGGCCTAATACTCTCTATGTATTGGATAGAGAACCTTCAAATCTGACTTGAGACTGTGGATTCCACTGTCTAGCAGGAAGGCTAAGTGTTCCATTTTCCGCAACAGTCAGCATTGTGATACTTAAGTCTCTTTATGGATCCAGACTCCTGAAAACCTATGATTAAATTGGTAGGTGGAAAAATAGATGCTGACTCTAACTGTTGCATTTCAACAGCTACATGACTGTGAAAGGCCTGAACCAATAGCTATGAGCAGGTCAAATGTGAAACCTGTAGCTCTCTAGATCCATTAACTTTCAGATAATTTCCTAATACGTATACTAAAAAAAATGACACTTAAGTTTTTACCACCTTCACCTCCTACTCTTCTATACTTAAAAAAAAAAAGGAAGCAGACAAGGTAGTTGCTGAATATACTGTTATTTGATGGGCTGAGTGGTTCCAACAGAATAAAAGCGTTAACTCATTTGCTTACACAAAATTAAACTAAATTAATCTAAAACTAAACTAAACTAAACTAAACTAAACTAATAAAACTAAATAAAATAAAAAGTATTTTAACTGGAGAAGATATTGAACACACACGGTGTTTGTAACACCAGGTTTGTCTCGGGGAACCTACCTCAATTTCTCTTTATTATAAACTTTTACCACTAAAAGGACAAAAACTATACATGGACTTGTTTTTTTAAGAGTTATTTTTCTTTTAAAAAATGAAATAATGAAAAACAGAACGAGAAATATTCAGAAAATGCACTTTCTATTTACTCTCCATTGGAGTCATTGTAGGTCAGATACATCTACAAACCTTGAGTAGGCTGGTTGGCATAATAGGTGAGCTCTGGACCCTGGCTTGCTTCCCTGATCTGGGATACCATCTGGATGAGTTTGGCAGGTGTCTTTCTCTTCCTGGTTGTCTGTAGTTTGGTCAGGGGTGGATGAGCTGTCTCTTCTCAATGTGTTAGTGCCATATGCTGCAATATACAATTGATTTTAGTCTTAGGTCAGAAGCCAAGAGAGAAAGGGATTGGAAAAGATGAAAAAGCCAGGGAACGGAAAGAGGCACATAGGGAAATAAAGACAGGGCAACAACCTCAGAAATGCTAAAATGAAGTCATTCCCACTACAACAGTCACGGCATAAGATTTTTCAAAGCTTGTTGGAATTGAGCCATCTCTGGAATATCTCAAGTACAAAGATAGTCTAAATGTTTGCAGTGATGCAGAAGGCCTTCAGACTTTTTGTAGCTTTTCTTCTCTGGAGATCTTGACATTGATCACCAAAGCCTAATTTTCAAAAATATGGCAAGAAGGACTTAAAGACCTATGAGATATGATGACTAAAAACAACAAATTAAAATATCTGCCAATACTTATAGCCTGTTTGCTTTTTTATCACTTAAAAATCCTATGGCTTATAATTTTCAGTATTCTCAAAGTAGTAGGGTCAGCTTAATTACTCTCATAGATTCAGATTGATATTTTCCATGTCACGCTTTCAGATTTTTCTTCCCTGGCCTCAGGTTGATAGACTTTACTGTGATTTTTTTTTTACATCCTAAAAACTTTAATATGCTTTCTAATAAAGACACTATTAGAAAAGACTACATTCTTTCTGTTTCAACTGAAACAACAGATTTCCTGTTTTTCCATTAAAAAAACCCAAACTTCTTACACAAGGCTATTACAACGCAGCTATCTTTGCTTAGATAGAAAAGTAAGATGAGCATTTTCTTAGCAGTCACAACTCACGGTCACAGCCACCCTGCAGGCAGCCTTAACACGTTTCTTCATGTACAGTCTCCCAGGAAGAACAAAGTCTGCTACAAGACAGGAGCTATAGCTATATAGAGAGAAAAGAGCAGACAAATCACAGCACGCAGACTAAAACATTTCCCTGCCCACTTTGGCTACCATTAACTTATACAACTTGTTGACATAAGGAAAAAAAAAAAAAGAAAAAGCCCCTATATGTTCTCTAAGAAAGAGCTCAAGAAATCAAACACGCTAGAAAAAGTGTAGGAAGCCTCTGCAGAGAGACCTGGATAGGATGAATCAATGGGCTGAGGCCAACTGTATGAGCTTAAACAAGGCATAGTGTCGAGTCCCGCCCTTTGGTCGCAATAACCCCATACAGCGCTACAGGCTTGAGGACGAGTGGCTGGAAAGCTGCCAGACTGAAAAGGACCTGGGGGTGTTGGTGGAAAGCGGAGACTGAGGGGTGATCTCATTCATGTTTATAAATTTGTAAAGGGCGAGTGTCAGGAGGAAGGAGCCAGGCTCTTCTCCATGATGTCACATGATAGGACAAGAGGCAATGGGAGCAAGCTCGCGCATAGGAGGTTCAACCTGAACATAAGGAAAAACTTTTTTAATGTGAGGGTGACAGAGCACTGGAACAGGCTGCCCAGGGAGATTTTGGAGTCTCCTTCTCTGGAGACACTCAAGACCCTCCTGGACATGTTCCTGTGTGACCTAGTCTAGGTGATCCTGCTCTGGCAGGGGGGTTGGACTAGACGATCTTTCGAGGTCTCTTCCAACTCCTAATATTCTGTGATTCTGTGAAAAAAGTGTAAGAAGTTATTATATAATTTAGCATACCTGAATCTAAATGAGAGAACTCACCCAAGAGTGCTACAGAAGGGTAATAAGAGGCTTTCCATTCCTAGCTATCCCTGAACACCATGCCTATAACAGAGGATAATCAGACTGAAATGACAATATGATCAGCGGTGTGAAATACTCCTTAAAGATTCAAATAGCACATTAGGAAGGAAGAACTTCCAACAGTTATAATCAGGAGACATTTATATACTTTAACATTGCCTCTTTGAGCAACAAACTTTGTCTTTCTAAGAAATTTCCACTGTGCTTACACTCAAGAAGATATTTTACCTCTCTGTTGTTTAGGGTAGATTATTTTCTCAGCAGGGAGCAGTCACGGTATTCATTCTTCTGTTGTAGATGATACACATATACATGTATAATCCCCTGAATATAACTACCTGCTTCCTCTTGTTTACCAGCTTACTATCTTGCTGAAAGCAAGAAGAAGGCAACTACTGTACCTGCATGTGGCAGAGAATGTTCACTTGTGCAAAATGAGAAGCCTCAGATAGGGCTTATTTTCCAGAAGACATTACTTTTTCATGTTTAAGTATTGAACATATAATCTCATGTGGGTCAACACAATCCCAAAACACCTATTACATATATGGATATATTCTAACAACTCTAAAGACTAAAGATTTCCCTTTGGAAATAGTAATTATTTACTCTTAGACAAAGTCATACACACAAGATATCAGCACATGAAATCTTTATTCACAGCATATTGTACATTTTATTCCGAACAGCCAGATATATGGTAGTGGTCTTTAGCATATTTCCCTCCTGTCTCTTCAACACAAGAAAAGAGAAAACATTTAGAAAATGTAGAATTTACTTTTGCAGCAGTGACAAAATGCTCATTACCAAATTTCAGTTCTACCAGCAGTTGTTTAGGTAAGTGTCAGATGTGTTTAGGTAAGTGTCAGTGTAAGATGAAGACAAGGCTGAGGTGCTTAATGCC